>NC_090725.1:186567107-186722107 GCF_036898095.1 Palaemon carinicauda
TATTTTCGGTGATCAATCTATTCTGAAGAATTGTTTTAATTCTTTCATTCTACCTTGTTTTGAGTATTGTTCTCCTGTCTGGTCTTCAGCTGCTGATTCTCATCTTAATTTGTTGGACAGAAGCTTACGGTCTATTAAATTTCTTATTCCTGATCTAGATATTAATATCTGGCACCGTCGTTCAATTAGTTCATTATGCATGTTGCATAAGATTTTTCATAACTCTGACCATCCTTTACATTCAGATCTCCCTGGACAATTCTATTCTGTTCGTAATACTAGGCCGGCAGTTAATTCTAATAGCCAGGCCTTCTCCATCACGAGGCTCAATACTATGCAGTACTCTAGAAGTTTTATTCCAACTGTTATCAAGTTGTGAAATGATCTTCCTAATCGGGTGGTTGAATCAGTAGAACTTCAAAAGTTCAAAGTTGGAGCAAATGCTTTTTTGTTGACCAGGCGGACATGAGTCTTTTTATAGTTTATTTATGACATATTTGTTTTTGATGTTGTTAATAGTTTATATATGACATGTCTGTTTTGATGTTGTTACTTATTTTAGAATGATTTATTGTTAATTTGTTCTCTTCATTTATTTATTTCCTTATTTCCTTTCCTCACTGGGCTATTTTTCCCTGTTGGAGCCCTGGGCTTATAGCATCTTGATTTTCCAACTAGGGTTGTAGCTTGGCTAGTAATAATAATAATAATCTGAATCTACTACCAGCAGGAGAGCGGATTCTCAATCCGGAGATAAAGACACCGAGGATAAATTGTCCACGTCTAAGCTCTAGAAACTTAAATTTTTTTAATAGAACTTACCTGGCAGTTATATATACATAGCTAATAATCTCTATTTCGGCAGAATTTTTCTAAACGTGGCAACCGCCTTGTGGTGGTTGGGTGGTAACACCCGTTAAAGGGTGGTAGGAGGAATCATTCCCGTTTTCTGTTCTTCAGTTCATCTCTGCCGGCTGGATCGACAACACGTTGGTCCGTCATTAAGAGTTTTTCTTCGCTTTCCCTGTCTCGGTGTACCAGTCTGCTTTTTAGTGAAGTACTCTGATTTGGGGTTTTGGCAATCGTGTTTTTTGTTATCTCTGCTTTTTTTGCTGTTTTCATTATGAGTGAAAAAAGTCATTACCGTGTCTGTGCGAATGAGGAATGTAAGGTGAGACTACCGAAAATGGCGGTAGACCCTCACACCGTGTGTTTGAATTGTAGGGGTTTTATTTGTGCCCTTAATAATAGGTGCGGGGAATGTAAAGTTTTGGATGAGAAGGATTGGTTGATTATGAAGCGCTGTGTGCGTAAGCTAGAGCTCGATAGAGTTAGGAGAGCTTCTAGGTCTAAGTCTAAGTCTGTTAGTGGTAAGGAAGACGAACTTAGTGTAGATTTATCTTTTGAACCTATAATTGATTCCTCTTTGGAAATTGATCCTTCCCTTGAGTTAGTAACTCCTGCACCTCCTACAGGATCCGTATCTGCGGATGACCCTCGGTACGCTAGCCTGGCTGCCGAGTTGAAGGCCATTAAAGAACAACTGGAGGCCTTTAAAGGTAAGGATAGTGAAAGTGCTTGTGTTAGTGCGGTGGAGGTGGCGACTGACCGAACCTGTCATTACCCTAGGCCTAGACCTCTACCAAGCTCCCAGGACCAAGGGAGAAGGTACGTCGATGACCGAAAGGGGGTGAGAGGTACGTACCCTCGGTCAGCCGTCGCCTCAAACAGCCCTGTTGCCGATTCCCAGGCTGTTTTTGACCGTCACGGAAAAGACGTGTCGGATGTGTTAATTTCTTCTCCGAATTTGTCCAGACGTAAATGGAAGTTTGAAGCGTCAAGACCTACTAAGAGGAGATGGAACCGCGACGAGCTGTCTCGTTCTTTCTCTCCCGGTTCTAGCAGTTATGAACCTTGTCCGTCGGAGGATGATTTCGACTCCGTGCCTGTGAAAAGGGCGAAGCCTAAGCCTACTGCCGAAGATCCTCCCCCTTCTACGAGTGTTATTCGTCAGCCCTCCCCTTCGGGGCCGCAAGACCCAGCTGATGTTGCTAAATCCTTTGTGTCTGTCATGCAGGAACAACTTTTTACGTTAGTGCAAGCATTTAGCCGCCCTCACGCCCAGTCTGATAGACGTAAAGACGACTCGTTACCTATTAAGAAGTCTGCTTCTAAGAGAGAACGGAGTTCTTCTCTAAAGAAAACTTCTCCCTCTCTACGCCAGGATGAGGAATGTGTGCTTTCGCAAGGCGATACTTCTTCTCAATACCAGGACGATACGGTTTCTCGTTCTCGATACCGAGACGATTCTTTATCGAACAATGCTGCTTCTCGTTCTCGATGCCAGGACGATACCGCCTCCCGTTCACGATACAAGCACGATACCTCTCGTTCGCTTCGCCACGACGATACCGCCTCTCGTTCACTTCGCTAGGACGATACCTCCTCTCGTTCACGACGATACCAACCCTAGTTCTTGACGCCATGACGATACCGCCTCTCGTTCACAACGCCATGACGATACCGCCTCTCGTTCACGACGCCATGACGATACCGCCTCTCGTTCTCGACGCCAGGACAATACCGCCTCTCGCTCTCGACACCAGAACGATACTGCCTCTCGTTCTCGGTGCTAGGGCGATACCAGCCTGCCTCTTCGGGATGATACTGCCTCTCATTCCAAGGATTCTTGTAGCGCTGGGCTCCAGGATGCAACCCGTCTTTTGCAGGACGATTCCTTTGATTTGCCCTTGTCGGGTTCTAAGGAACCTTCTTCTCGTTCGAAGGATATTGCAGATGTGGATCAGGACCTCGAGGAGGTTTCTGATGACGATGATAATCCTGCCGACGCTGCTGGAGATTACAAAGTTCTCTCTCGCTCCCTTCTTGAACTTTTTGGAGAGGAATTCCAACCTGCTGCCCCTCAATCTCCTCAATCCCAATTTAACAGGAAGAAGGCCAAGAAACAGTCGGCCTTCATCAAGATGAAACTGTCGATTTCCGCAAAGAAGGCTCTTACAAAGATTGATGACTGGATGAAGGAGCGGAGACAAGCAGTTAAGACTTCCTTCTCGTTTCCACCAGCTCGTCTTGCTTCAAAAGCGGGTATGTGGTATGCAACTGGGGAACCTTTGGGTCTGGGAGTGCCTTCCTCCTCCAAGGGTGACTTCTCTGGCTTAGTGGACTCTGCTAGAAGGCATGCTCTCAACTCAGCCAAGGTCATGTGGTCGATGTCGGAGCTGGATCATCTCGTCAAAGGTATTTTTAGAGTCTTTGAGGTTTTTAGTTTTCTAGACTGGTCGCTTGGGACTCTGGCAAGGAAAACTGACCAGATGGAAGGATCTAGGGACCTTACCAGTATTATGTCCTGTATGGACAAGGCCCTCAGAGATAGGGCGAATGAGTTGGCTGCGCTGTTCTCAGCTGGGATCCTAAAGAAGAGAGCCCTGCTTTGCTCTTTTGCTTCAAGGTCTGTTACCATTGCACAAAAGTCTGAGCTTCTTTACGCCCCCCTGTCTCTGCATCTTTTTCCCGAGTCCCTGGTTAATGACATTACGCTCTCTCTGGCCCAAGAAGCCACCCAAGACCTTTTATCTCGTTCTGCTCGTAAGCCCTTGGCAGCCACTCCTTCTTCTTCGAAACGGGAGGAAAGGAGATTCCAGCAGCCCTTTCGGGGCAGGACTACTTCTTCAAGACCAGATTTTAGAGGAAGAAGGCAAGAATCAGGACCAAAATCTACCAGGGTTTCTTTCAGACCTCGCTCCAGAAAATGAAGTTCGTCTCCTCCAGACAGTAGGCGCAAGACTGTCAGGTTTTTGGCAGTCTTGGAAGAGGAGAGGGGCGGACACCTGGTCCCTCTCAGTCATCAAGGAAGGATACAAGATCCCCCTTTCTGAAAAAACCTCCTCTCGCAGATGCTCCTCTGGCCTTCACCAGGATAATGGCGAATGTGTCAGGCTGGCTGCATCAGGAGGGGATAAGGATATCCTTCTATCTGGACGATTGGCTGATTCGTTCACGATCGAGGGAGAAATGTCTGGAGGATTTACGGAAGACTTTTATGATGGCTCAAGATCTAGACCTGGTCATCAACAGGGAGAAGTCTCAGATCAGGCCGAATCAGATTACAGTGAACCCTCGTTTATCGCGGTAGATAGGTTCCAGACACGGCCGCGATAGGTGAAAATCCGCGAAGTAGTGACACCATATTTACCTATTTATTCAACATGTATATTCAGACTTTTAAAACCTTCCCTTGTACGTAGTACTGTTAACAAACTACCCTTTAATGTACAGAACACTTAATGCATGTACTACAGTACCCTAAACTAAAACAGGCACAAATATTAAAGGCAATTTTATATCATGCGTTTCCTAAACACGCTAAAAAGCACGTTAAAAAATGGCAACCAATGTTTTGTTTACATTTATCTCTGATCATAATGAAGAAACAAACGAGGTAGAGCTTTGCTTATTACCCAGACATATTTCCCATACTATTCCCTTAGAACTACATCACATCCTCCTACTTTAGATATATATATATATATATATATATATATATATATATATATATATATATATATATATATATATATATGTATATATATATATATATATATATATATATATATATATATATATATATATATGTGTGTGTATATATATATATATATATATATATATATATATATATATATATATATATATATATATATATATATATATATATATATATATATATATATATATATATATATATATATATATATTTATATGTATACACATATACATACCTACATATATACATACATACATATATACATACATACATAAATACATGCATACATATATATATCTATATATATATATATATATGTTACTGTATATATATGGGTTATGGAAAAAATCCGCGAAGTGGTGAATCCGCGATGGTCGAACCGCGAAGTAGCGAGTGTTCACTGTATTCTCTATTTGGGGATAGTTCTGAATTCAGTTCTTTTTCGGGCTTCTCCCTCTCAGGAAAGACAGACCAAGTGTCTCGTAAAAGTCAGAACTTTCCTGGACAAGAAGAGGTGCTCAGCGAAGGAGTGGATGAGTTTGCTGGGGACTCTATCCTCCCTCGAACAGTTTGTCTCTCTGGGGAGACTCCATCTAAGGCCTCTTCAGCACTTTCTTTCGAAGACGTGGAACAGAAAGACGCAGGAAATCTCCTTTTCCTTCCCCATTCCAACAGAAGTCAAGAATTTTCTGAAGTGGTGGCTGGACCCAGCCTTGTTAGGGGAGGGGATCTCCTTACACAAGAAGAACCCAGACCTAGTGTTGTTTTCAGATGCATCAGACTCAGGTTGGGGGGCAACACTAGGAAGCAAGGAGGTCTCAGGCTATTGGGAAGGAATTCAGCTGGGATGGCACATCAACAACAAGGAGCTGATGGCCATTTTTCTGGGGCTAAAGGCCTTCAAAGACTTGGTGTCTGGGAAGATTGTGGAGGTCAACTCAGACAACACCACAGCTCTTGCTTACATCAGGAAGCAAGGAGGGACTCACTCTCTGTCTCTGTTCGAGACAGCAAGAGAGCTCCTTCTTTGGGCGAAGGAGAACAGGATAAGCCTGCTGACGAGGTTTGTTCAGGGAAAGAAGAATGTGAGGGCGGACATGCTCAGCAGGAAAGGGCAGGTCCTTCCCACAGAGTGGACCCTCAACCAACAGGTCTGTCAGAGTCTCTGGAGGCTGTGGGGGAGACCCCTCATCGATCTTTTCGCCTCCAACTTATCCAAGAGGATCCCCATCTATTGCTCCCTAGTTCCGGACAAGGAGGCAATAGCAGTAGACGCCTTTTTGATGGATTGGACGGGGTTGGACACATATGCCTTTCCCCCGTTCAAGATCATCAATCTGGTAGTCAGGAAATTCGCTCTCCTCGATTCGGGACGGATGATCCTGATAGCTCCGTTCTGGCCGATGAGGGAATGGTTCACGGAGGTGGTGGACTTGTTGATGGACTTTCCAAGAAGCCTCCCTGCAAGTCCAAATCTGCTCAGACAACCCCACTTCGAGAGATATCATCAAAACCCCCTCGCTCTCAATCTGACTGCCTTCAGACTATCGAGAAGCTCGTCAGATCGAGAGGATTTTCAGCGCAAGCTGCGAAAGCTATCGCCAGAGCGAGTAGGGTCTCTTCACAGAGGGTCTACCACTCCAAGTGGGAGACTTTTAGGGCTTGGTGTAGGAAGCACAAGATTTCCTCATCCACTACCTCTCTGAGCCAGATTGCGGATTTCTTGTTGTACCTCAGGCAGGACGCTAAGCTGGCTGTGTCCACTATCAAGGGGTACAAAAGTATGCTCGCTTCTGTCTGTCGGCATAGAGGCTTGGACTTGTCTCGCGATAAGGACTTACATGACCTCTTGAAGTCTTTTGAGACAACCAAGCAAGCCCAGTTAAAGCCCCCTTCTTGGAACCTTGATGTGGTTCTTAAATTTCTGTGCACCAAGAGATTTGAGCCCATCTCACAGGCTCCCCTTAGGGAGGTTACCAAGAAAACCCTCTTCCTTTTGGCCTTAGCAACAGCTAAGAGAGTCAGTGAAGTCCATGCAATTGAAAAACTGGTAGGCTTCAATCTGAATGGGGCAGTTTGTGCCTTAAGATTAGACTTTCTCGCTAAGAACGAGAACCCTTCTAAGCCCTGGCCAAGGACCATTGAGGTTCCTAACTTGACCAACCTAGTGGGTCAAGAGCAAGAGAGGCTCCTCTGTCCAGTACGAGCCCTGAAGGCCTACTTGTCTCGCACGAAAAATGTGAGAGGCTCTTCTAGCTCCCTTTGGTGTTCTGTGAAAGATCCTCAGAAGCCCCTTTCCAAGAACGCTCTGTCTTTTTTCCTGAGGGAAGTTATAAGAGAAGCGCATCTCTTGTGTGAGGAGGAACACTTCGGACTTTTAAAAGTGCAGGCTCACGAAGTGAGAGCCATTGCGACCTCGTTTGCTTACCGCAAGAACATGTCGGTCCGTCAAATTATGGATGCGACATTCTGGAGGAGCAACTATGTGTTCGCCTCTCATTACCTCAGAGTGGTGAGAGTGGATTATGAGAAATGCTATACCTTGGGCCCATACGTAGCTACGGCTTCTGTATTAGGCAAAGGAGTTACTACCTCCCCTCAACCTTAGTTTTGTATACTTGTGCGTAGGTTGGTGTTTTTATTGGTTGTCTGAAGACTTCGACTTGTGTACAGTCACCTCAGTCTAATTAGATAATTTTTATCTACTTTGCAAAAGTTAGGTGGTTGGTTTGGTAAGGTTGCAGTTTTTATTTTAGGCAATAGGTAGTCCTGAAGTCTAGTCAGATTGTTGGTCTCACCCTGTTGACAGACTCGATTGAGTGTTTTCAGCACTGCAGGTCACATCCTGGCTGACACTCCTAAGGGAAAGCGACTCAAAAGGCAGGAACCTCTGAAGTCAGCTACCTTAGCAGGTAAGGAATCAAGGTGTTTAATTATCCTACAGCTTTTTTGGTTGTTTCCCCAACAATGTTTACTGTCTATCACCCTCCTCCAAGCGTGTTAATCAGCTATGTATTTATAACTGCCAGGTAAGTTCTATTCATAAAAATGGAGTTTTTATGATAAAACAAAGTTTTATGAATACTTACCTGGCAGTTATATATACATTCGAAGGCCCACCCACCGCCCCTCAGGAGACAGGTCGGGCATAGATGAACTGAAGAACAGAAAACGGGAATGACTCCTCCTACCACCCTTTAACGCGTGTTACCACCCAACCACCACAAGGCGGTTGCCACGTTTAGAAAAATTCTGCCGAAATAGAGATTATTAGCTATGTTTATATAACTGCCAGGTAAGTATTCATAAAACTTTGTTTTATCATAAAAACTCCATGTTTCATTTAAATGGAACTAAATGGTAGAAATGGGTCTAGGTGGAGCGTACCCCAAAACCGAGTCTGGGACCTCATTCGGAAAAAGAATATCCCTCCAAGCTACAGAAGGAAGATAAGAAGCCTTTGGCTCAGCATTCTATCAGGACGACATAGCTCGAACTCAAATCGGGTAGTTGAATCAGTAGAACTTCAAAAGTTCAAAGTTGGAGCAAATGTTTTTATGTTAACCAGGCTGACATGAGTCTTTTTATAGTTTATATATGACATATCTGTTTTTGACGTTGTTAATAGTTTATATAGGACATATCTGTTTTAACGTCATTGATTTTAGAATGATTTATTGTTAATTTTTTCTCATCATTTATTTATTTCCTTATTTCCTTTCCTCACTGGGCTATTTTTTCCTTTTTGAGCCCTTGGGGTTGTAGCATCTTGCTTTTACCACTTGGCTGGTATATATATATATATATATATATATATATATATATATATATATATATATTTTTTTTTTTTTTTTTTTTTTTTTTTTTTTTATTAGCTCTTGAACACTATAGTAATTGAATGCACTGATTTTACAATTATTACTAAGATACCTCTTTTTAGTTTATAAAATAAGCTGTATTTCTGTTCAAGAAAATATAAAAATAAAGCATTTTGTGAGTTTCAGCAATGTTTACATATTCCTTAATGAGATTATGTAAGCATACCGTCTAACACCATCTTGGCAAAATACGTACACAAACTAAACTATCTTAAAGGAATGTTTTTCCAGTACAGATAAGATTAATTCTTATTATTTTACTTAACAACACAACTACAGTATATGATTATACTGAGCACATTATAAATTGAGTTAATCCTTCCAAATTAGATGTAAATAGAAAGAATCATTGCGTCATGCTTCAAGAAAACGCTTAGGCTACATGAGTCGTCTGAACAAAAACACCGAACACTTACAGTATATTATTGTAGTTAAGATGTACTATAATGATATTACAGTACATATATTAAAGTAATATACACTACAGTATCAGTGTGTGTTAGAATATAGTATTGCTAGATAGGAACAACTGTTTTGTTATACATAACAGTAAGGTACTGTACACCATACATATGATTATAAACTGTGGTAGAAACCAGTTAAAAATGATATTAGGCAGTATTTATAGTGTTAGTCAACAGCTCGGGCACCTGTTCTTGACAAGGAGCAGTGACTTTTTTAGGTTAGGAGGAGGCCCATCCTACTGCAGCCCATATTCGTGTAAATTAACTTTTTGTGCCTGTGTGTAACTAATAAATGTACAGTATTATCACAAGGTTAATCTCTCTCTCTCTCTCTCTCTCTCTCTCTCTCTCTCTCTCTCTCTCTCTCTCTCTCTCTCTCTCTCTCTCTCTCCCTCTCTCTCTCTCTCCCTCTCTCTCTCTCCACAAATAAAGGCTTTATATGATTGATGTGTTAGTGATGAAACAAATTATTTAATTCCAAAATAAGATAAAATCTTTAAGAACATATATTTTTGGATGTAACTAGATATTAGTATCAGGAGTTATGAATACTGTACAGTTTTCTTTTGTTTCAGCCCTATGTTTACTTCAAAAGGGATCCAGATATTGCTGACCTTGAAAAAACATTGGATCTCTATGGCCTTCCTTATCCTGGAACCAAGCTCAGTGAAGGGGACCCTTATTATTGGTATGTATACCACATTTTATTTCACTTTAACTTTCTCTAATGAAAAACTATTGGTTAGAATACAAAAGTAAAAGGAAACCCTTCTGGGGAAGCAATATGAACATCAGGGGAGGATCGTATGAGTTAAAAGAACTTTCCACTTTCCCCTTTTCCTCATTTTAGGACAGGAAATAAGCATGAAAAACGTGCCAAGGTTGCATAGAAATATTTACAAAGAAATTTCTGAAACTGGCCTTTTGGAAATATATCTAACCACACAAAAAGTCTCCTCAAAACTCATCAGTGATATAGGGATAACTGCTGAAAATCAACATAGAATTACAAATAAAGTGTTTAATCCTACTTATTTTGAGGTGCACATTCATCCAAAGTTATTTTGAAGGAGATTTTAAGCTGCTTTCATGTCAAAATCTTTGAAAAGTCAGAATTTTGGCCTAAAATTACTAGATTAAATAACCAGCTTTAATGTATTACAAGTACAGTGGTACCTCTACATACGAATGTCCCAACATACGAATTTTCCAACATACGAAGTAAAATTCGACCAAATTTCTGCCTCGACATACGAAGTGTTGCTCCAACATACGAAGTAAACATTACGCCATTAAGCGTCGAGTGCTCAGTTCTCTGTTCTTTAGTGTATCGTGTGGTTGTCCTCTGTTTGGTCTGTTATTAACAGTGCTTATTTTCTTCCTTTTCTCACATTTCCTTTTTGATTTTACCTATAATCATGGTGCCTAAGAAGCTAAGTTTCAGTACAGGAAGAAGGCAATTCTTTCATTAGAATTGAAGCAAGAAATTATAGAAAAACATGAGAGCAGTGTTCATGTGAGTGATACTGTATGGCTAAACAATATGGCCGGAATAGGCCTATGATCTCGAGGATCATCAAGCCGAAGGCAGCCATTAAAGCAAATAACCATCGAAGGGGATCACCATTTTTAGAAGACATCGTAGCAGTACCCTGGAAGAGATAGAACGCCTTTTGTTGATAGGGATAAAGGACAAAGAGATTGTTGGCAACGATCATTTGTGAGAAGGGCCAGCGTGATGAACAGAAGGAAAGAAAACAGTGAAGCAAAGAAAACCAAGATAGCATTAACAAGCTCTTTTAAATAAGACTTCTCTCTTTTTCTGTTTCTCTCTAAACATAGCATTAACATGTTCTTTACATAAAATCTCTCTCTCTCTCTCTCTCTTCTTCGCTGTTATAGTGTTAGATACGTCTATTATTTTTTTTTCCGAGAGAGAGAGAGAGAGAGATTAAACAAAAATGTGTTTAGAGTACATATGATTTTTAACAGCGTCAACGAGTTGAAAAACAATTAAATGTTACTAAGAAAGTAATAACAGCTAATCTGAATTCCTTTATTAACTAAAACAAATATTGATACAAACACACTCATGTGCGTATGCACAAACACACACGTGCGTATGCACAAACACACACACAGGTGCAAGAATTGCTGCGCAGTAAGAGAGACGGTCGGGGAGGAGGTAGAGATGGTGACTGCGATAACATACCGTAACTCGTCACTGAAAATGATGAAAATAAAAAATCAAAAGAAAAAAATGTAAAAAATATGAAATATAAAAATAAAAAATAAAAATAAATAAGCTAAGTTAGATTAAAATTTCCGTAGTGTAAGTTACGGTATGTTATCGCAGTCACCATCTCTACCTCCTCGCCGATCGTGTCTCCTCGTGCGTGTGTGTGTGTTTGCGCATACGCACACGAGTGTGTTTGTATCAATATTTGTATTAGTTAATAAAGGAATTCAGATTCGCTGATATTGTTTTTTTAGTTACATTTAACTGTCTTTCAACTCGTTAACGCTGTTAAAAATCATATGTACACAACACATTTTTGTTTAATCTCTCTCTCTCTCTCTCTCTCTCTCTCTCTCTCTCTCAAATATTTTTAATTTCTATGAGGTTTTTGTTTATCGTGCACCTTATAAATTATACATCATAGAATACTTCCTGTGTCAAAGGAAAGAAATGGATATTTTCATTACATTTCTGTATGATGTAAATTCCATTATTTATTGGTGAGTAGTTTTATGTCTTCAACGGCTATTTATCATGGAATTATTACGGAATAACATAGTCACTTCAATTAACATAAGGTATACAGTGATCCCTCGTTTATCGCGGTAGAGAGGTTCCAGACCCGACCGCGATAGGTGAAAATCCGCGAAGTAGTGACACCATATTTACGTATTTATTTAACATGTATATTCAGACTTTTAAAACCTTCCCGAGTACATAGTACTGTTAACAAACTACCCTTTAATGTACGGAACACTTAATGCATGTACTACAGTACCCTAAACTAAAACAGGCACAAATATTAAAGGCGATTTCATATCATGCATTTCCTAAACACGCCAAAAAGCACGATAAAAAATGCCAACCAATGTTTTGTTTACGTTTATCTCTGATCATAATGAAGAAACAAATGCATTTAGTGTACACATCTGTGTATAGGTTAGTTTTTGCATCGATTATATTGATTATACAGTATGTTGATTTTGTTATTACCAATGTTTTACTTAATTTTTCTTAGGACTTCCAAATGAAATGTTTTTCTTCAGGCGGCGTCATAAAGTACGCTTCATTTTCGATCGTAATAAACAAACGAAGGCATTTAACGCGCATGATGAAAGTGATAAATTATGATGTTACAGTAAAAGCTTTTAGAAAATATGTTATTACAAATATTATTTACCGTATCTATATAAAATCATACATATGTAGCAAAGCAGGAAAACAATTTACGAGAGAGAGAGAGAGAGAGAGAGAGAGAGAGAGAGAGAGAGAGAGTTGCTTTACGTAAGTAAATGTAAATTTTAAACAAAAAAATAGCCCCATTTCATATAAAATAGGTTATTACAAATATTTTATTTTATCATATTACAGTAGTCTGTATACTGTAATACTGTAAAGTTCAGTACAGTATGCTGTTGTTAGTCGTGGCGATGAAATTCTCACGAAACAAAAACACGGCATTCGATTACAACAGCTGATTCATTCTCTCTCTGATTTCATCAGCAAACCACTATTTTTTGGGAAACATCATTTTATTCTAGAAAATTGCTACTCTTTAAATAGTTAATTGCACATTAAGAAAGCGTGTACTTTTGTTTTTTAAATTTCGGGGTGTGTTTTAAAAATCGAGTATTGTTGACTTCTTTTTGTTTTACTTTTGGCTGTGATCAGATCAGCTGACGTTTAGCTGCCGCTCTTGAGAGCGTACGAATACACTAACAAAGTATCGTTTATACCATTTCTTAACTTATTCAAACCGTTTATACAGTTGATATTACATAAGCACCAATGTGTTATAACCTATCAAATTTTTTTGTTTACATTTAAAATAACACACACACACACACACTCTCTCTCCTCTCTCTCTCTCTCTCTCTCTCTCTCTCTCTCTCTGTGGGCTACTTTTCACTACCTCCTATTCCTTACCTCTCTCTATCTCTCTAACAAATGATATCTTTGTTGCTCCTCAAAGTTTCATATATATTGAAAATCAATCATGAATCAATTTTCCTTACTTTCTCTAATCTCGCACCATCAGTCACATCGCGGTATTTTCGAAATTTCCGGAAAATCCGCGATATATGTACAGTGGTACCTCTACATACGAATTTAATCCGTTCCAGAACCAACTTCGGATGTAGAAAATGTTCGGATGTAGAAACGAATTTTCCCATAAGAATACATGGTAATTCATTTAATTCGTTCCTCAGCCTAAAAACCCATAATAAATCATTAATAAATGGCTACACATAATTACACATAACAATAACATTACTGCATAATATGTAAGAAGCATGTAAAAAAGATAATTATAAAGAAATAATAAATAAAAAATGTGTTTTATTGCCACTTTACCTTAGAGACAGGCCAACGCAGGTGTAGGATTTGCTACGCCGGAGACGGACGATCGGCGAGAAGGTAGACATGGTGTTAACATGTTCTTTAAATAAATACTCTCTCTCTCTCTCTCTCTCTCTCTCTCTCTCTCTCTCTCTTGTTCTTCTTCACTGTTAGTGTTAGAGACGTCTATTAATTTTAACTGAGAGAGAGAGAGAGAGAGAGAGAGAGAGAGAGAGAGAGATTAAGCAAAAATGAGAGATTAAACAAAAATGAGAGATTAAACAAAAATGTGTTGTGTACATATGATTTTTAACAGTGTTAACGAGTTGAAAGACAGTTAAATGTAACTAAAAAAACAATATCAGCGAATCTGAATTCCTTTATTAAATAAAACAAATATTGATACAAACACACTCGTGTGCGTATGCGCAAACACACACACACGCACGAGGAGACACGATCGGTGAGGAGGTAGAGATGGTGACTGCGATAACATACCGTAACTTAAACTACGGAAATTTTAATCTAACTTAGCTTATTTATTTTTTTTTTATTTTTATATTTCATATTTTTTACATTTTTTTTTTCTTTTGATTTTTTATTTTCATCATTTTCAGTGACGAGTTACGGTATGTTATCGCAGTCACCATCTCTACCTCCTCCCCGACCGTCTCTCTTACTGCGTAGCAATTCCTGTTTTAGTTAATAAAGGAATTCAGATTAGCTGTTATTACTTTCTTAGTTACATTTAATTGTTTTTCAACTCGTTGACGCTGTTAAAAATCATATGTACTCTAAACACATTTTTGTTTAATCTCTCTCTCTCTCTCTCTCTCTCTCTCTCTCTCTCTCTCTCTCTCTCTCTCTCTCTCGGAAAAAAATAATAGACGTATCTAACACTATAACAGCGAAGAAGAAGAGAGAGAGAGAGAGAGATTTTATTTAAAGAACATGTTAATGCTATGTTTAGAGAGAAACAGAAAAAGAGAGAAGTCTTATTTAAAAGAGCTTGTTAATGCTATCATGGTTTTCTTTGCTTCACTTTTTTCTTTCTTTCTGTTCATCACGCTGGCCCTTCTCATAAATGATCGTTGCCAACAATCTCTTTGTCCTTTATCCCTATCAACAAAAGGCGTTCTATCTCTTCCAGGGTATTGCTAAGATGTCTTGTAATAATAGTGATCCCCTTCGATGGTTATTTGCTTTAATGGCTGCCTTCAGCTTGATGATCCTCGAGATAATAGGCCTATTCCGGCCATATTGTTTAGCCATACAGTATCACTCACATGCACACTGGTCTCATGTTTTTCTATAATTTCTTGCTTCAATTCTAATGAAAGAATTGCCTTCTTCCTGTACTGAAACTTAGCTTCTTAGGCACCATGATTATAAGTAAAATCAAAAAGGAAATGTGAGAAAAGGAAGAAAATAAGCACTGTTAATAACAGACCAAACAGAGGACAACCACACGATACACACATGAAAAGAGAACTGAGCACTCAACGCTCAATGGCGTAATGTTTACTTCGTGTGTCGAAATAAAATTCGGGTGTAGAGTCAAAAATTTGCTCGAATTTTACTTCGGATGTTGGAAAATTCGGATGTAGATACGTTCGTGTGTAGATGTTCCACTGTATATACATGCGTTATGAAAAAAATCCGCGGTGGTGAATCCGCGATAGTCGAACCGCGAAGTAGCGAGGGATCATTGTAACGTTTTTATTTTACTCATAAAATACGACCTTTACCATTATTTAGAGAAATGTATATAAAACAAATTTCTGAAAAATTATTTTATCACTGAACAATGAATGGGAAAAATATTTTGGTTTAGAGTGAAATACAATAGAAAATAAAGCAAACTAAAAATTTATTTTGTAATCAACAGTAAAACAATTAACATGAAAGTGTAAGTTATTATAAAGTGAGCAAGTATATTCGATGGTGACAAGTTTCGCATGCTGTATAGCTTGAATAGCGGATCCATGGCTCATATAGAAGGGGCTGAACGGAACTTTATTGATAAAATCTATTTTTCATACTCCCCCGATGTTTATACATGTGCCCCCACCTCTCCACTGATTAATGATATCAAGATACTAATGGTCAGGTTTTCTTAACTTCGAGAACTGAAAGGACCAAGGGATTATGATGAGTCATCAACTAGCTGATTGTCCTCAACTGCCAGGTGGTGCAATAGTTCCCAGAGGGGGAAAAATTTTGCAAGGAGAGAAAACAGGAAATTTTTATTCTGGGCTAGGCATCCACATTTAAACAACTTCAAGATAAAAGCAATATTAACATGAGGTGTACATAAAAATGATAGATTTTATTAATTTTGGGATTTTGGGCTTGTAATATATTTTTGAAGGCCTTTCTTTATTGATGAGGCCAAGAATGTCTATTATGATAGTAAAGGAAATCCTGCACTATTTTCTTTTTGTCAGAGAGAACTGCCCTGCAAAACCTTGGGCCAAAGTTTCTATGACCTTTTTTCTTAATAGAGTAATTTTATTGTATTTTTGGGGGTTCTCCCTTTTCAGTTTTGATGAGTGAGTGCTAATGATGTTAGATGGGGTACTTCACCACCTACAGTACTTCAGATTCTATGATATGAATAGATTAATGTAGTGTAGGTGGTTGTTATTCAATGATTTATTTCCTGTATCAAAAAATTTTCCATTCACCTTTTGACGCCAGTTGTACTGCCAGACTCCTTGTCTTTAATAGGCATCAAACCTTAATATGAATGTTTTTGGCAATTTTGGGTTATTTAAGGAATGTTTTTGTTGATTACACCTGAAAATTATATGTTTTTGTCTGTTTTGAAACCAAAGTCAATATGTGTAACATTCCCTTATTCCATCATAGATGTGGTGAAATATTTTAAAACAAAATTCTTTTGGTTTGATCAGAGATTATAATTTTCTTTCAGATTACCACTATCCTTTTGTCTCATTTAATGAAATTGTCAGAAATATGAATTTCTGGTAATAATGATCTAGATAAATACTTTTTTATGATATATAAAAATTCTCTTTAGACTCAGGAGAAATGAAGTGTTATGGTGCAATTCTCTCTGGCTCTCAGAAAGGTGTCTTGCAGGTGGGACAATGTGAGCCACTCTAGGGAAAGGAGGGAATCTTGGTGTCTAACATAGGTCTGATATTGTACAGTAAGGGAAGAATCATTGTTTTGTAGGTTTAATGTGAGAAGCTCCCATTTCAAAGTTCAAGCAACATGAATTTCTTACAAGTTTCTCAATAAAAATTTATTATTCTTTTTTTCATTGGTATTTATGGTCAAGATCTTAGTGAGAATATGTATGTTGTTTCCCCTTACTCCCTTTTACAGGTTTTTTGTTCTTTGGTTGTTATAGGTTATCAAGCCTAGAATTTTTTTGTTCCATACCTGGAATACGAACAACGCTATTTAATAGGGGTATTACTTTCGGCGTAGCTGAAATGACGAGCCATTAATTTTTAATGAGGGTTTACTACCCACACCGCTAGTTAGCGGGGGTAGGGGAGGGTAGCTTGCTACCCCCCTCTCACACACCTGTGCTTGAGCTCACTTTGCTCTCGGCTCGGATGGTAGTCGGACGTGTCTGCTCTCATCCTCACCATCATTTGGCAGCCATTTAATGCTTTTGTCTTTTTATTTTTCTAGTTCTGTTTGTGAAGTTAGCCCCTGCAATCATGCGCACCTGCCCAGGGTTTCCCGACCGCCCCTGTGGAACATTCATGTCGGCGGTCGAGACTGATCCTTACGCCCTTTGTCCTTCTTGTAGGGGCCAACGGTGTGATAGCAACAACAGGTGTAGTAAGTGTAGGGAGTGGTCTACTTCCCAGTGGGAGAGGTTTTCGCGACGACGGAAGAAGGAGTCCAAACGGGATATTTCTCCTTCGAAGGTTTCTTTGAAAGGAGAAAAACCCAAGGCCTCTTCTTCTGTTGCCCAAACCTCCTCCGAAGCTCCCACTCGGTTGGTCTCTTTCGAGAGACCGTCGAGTGGTAGCGTAGACCGATGTACTGTTTACCAACCTCAGGGCTCGAGAGATGACGTTGCTTCCCCTAGCGAAGCAGCTCCACCTCCCCCCTAGGGAGGATATGTCACTAACCCCCCTTTTTCAGCTTTGGTCCACCTTGGGGCTTACGGGTTCGCCCTCCAAGGAGGTTTTGCTTAACTACATCTGATTGGGGTTTGGGTGCCGCTGTCAAGCAATCGCCATCACCGGCAGAGGTTGATCCTCTGTCTCATGTCGACGTTGTGGTGTCAGAGGTATCCAATGTGGTATCACCCATCACCTCTGCCTCTTCAAACCCTACGGTAGCTGACGGCTTAGTTTCTCCCGTCTCTGTTCAACCTACGAGGGAGAAACTAAGTCCATCGTCAGTCTCTCCTGCTGGTGTTTCTTCCCCTCGGGGGAATTCACTTACAGAGACTCCTCTTCGGAGGACTGCAGAAGGTCGGCTTGCTGATCCAACGGCCCCAAGAGGACGAATTCGTCGGAAGGCTCGCCTTCCTCTTCGCCAAAGAGGCCTTCCTTCACCTACGGTGAGGAGGTGCCTCTTTGGTTCAACATCTTCGATGCAGTCTACCGCAGAGGAGCCTCGAGACCAATCACCTATCACTCTCCCTGTATTGGTCCTGGACTTTTCTGTAGATCGTTCGCGATCTCCTTCAGTGGATGGTCGTCCTTTTAAATGACACGTCAACCTTCCACCCGACAGACCTGCCGACCTGCCGTCACCTTTTCTACATATGCCTAACAAGGCTTCACCTGAGCGCCAACAAAACCTGACGAGCGCTCTTTAGTAGCTCGTCAGGCCCCATCACTAAACCTTAACACAGGGCATCAAGGGCGCATATGTCCCAACAGAAGCATAGCTCTATCACGCGCTATGAACGCCCTCATGCACATACTCGCCCATGTTCTCCTGCATGCCAGGTCTTCCCTGAGCCTAAGAGCAAACGTTCCCCTACGCGCCCGCGCCCAGCTGCGCGCCAACTCTCACCTGCGCGCCAGCGCTCTCATGCTCGCCGGTGATCTCTTGTGCGCCAGCGCTCTCCCACGCGCCATCAGTCTCTTGCCCACGTGCAAACGCGCCCAACAGCTAACTCTCCTGCGCACCAACAATCTACTGATCTGGGCGCTGCTGGGAAGTCAACAAAGCTGGCTTCTCCCACGCGCCAACTAGTACCATCGCGCCAGCGTTCGCCGTCACGCCAACCTTCTCCCGCACGCATCCGCGAGGATACGCGCGCGCTCGCATATCCCCTCCAAAGGATTCGCGCCAATGGTCTATCGCGCGCCCATGTGCCTCACGTGTTTCAACTGCGCGCCCGCGCTAGGGATCTTTCTCCTGCGCGCGCGCGCCCTACGGCTGGTACAGGTACGTGCGAACTCTCGCCAGTGCGCCCGCGCACTCAACGCATTGATCCTGTGCGCCCGCGCGTACGCGCCAACAGTCTCCCAAACGTGCACCATCAGTCTCCCGCGCACCAGCAGTCTCCTGCGCGCGAGCCCTGGTATTCTCCCTCGCACGAGCCCCATTATTCTGCCTCGCGCGAGCGTCAATATCCTCCTGCGCGCGAGACTGCTGAACTACGCACGCCAAGGTCACCATTGCCTCATTCCCCTCCCCGCAAGCGTATATCAGCGCACATTGTGGGAGAAGGGAAACATCTAGAGGGGTCCAGGATCCCAAAGCCATCACAGGTGAACCCACCAATGATGAGGACTCCTCCCAGGGATCCTTCAATTCCTGTCCCTTCAAAGGGTATGTCTGACAGCGCATCTGTCAGCCAACAGCCCTGGTTCGGTGCACTGGTCAGAGCCTTAACGCAGGCTTTCAAGCCTTTCTTCTCTGAATTAGGGCACAGATCCATGGCTGCTTCTACCCCTTTGAAGAGAAAAAGAGGAGTTCCAGACGCGGTAACTTCCCCAAGGGCGAAACTGACTCCACGCAGACCTTCGAGGCAGGTACCTTCCTTTCCCCTGACTGCCTCTCCTTCCCTTTCGGATGAAGATTTCCCGTCCCCAGGGGAATCACACGAGGAGAGACTTTCCCCCATCGCACCAATGGGGGAAACCTCTCCTCGCGCCGAGGTGTCTACTCAGTCGGGGATTGAAAGGAACATGCCACCCTCATCAATGTTGGAGTCCTACGTCCTTCCCAGGAAGGAATCTAAGGACTCCAAAACATTGCCGAAGTCCTCTACTAGGACTAGGATGGAGCCAGCTAGCCACTCAGGGAACGTCCGCGACTCTCCCCAAGAAGAGCCTTTGGGAACAGAAGGAGACTTCGCTGCAAGTCCTACAATAGGAGGAGACCAGCAAGAGTCAGAACATGCGTTTTGGCAAGTTCTGACTCTAATGAGGGCTCTCAACAGATTTTCCGACCCAGAGATCCCTCCTCGAGAGGGCAAGGACACGGTCTTCGACCGTGTCTTTGATACTGAGAAACCCTCCAAGACCAGTGCAGCACTGCCCTGGTCTCAAGGGGTTAAGAGTACCAGAGACAAGATCTCTCTACAGCTCTCCGAGATGTCCTCCTCCAACCGTCCCAGTGCCACCAACAAACTCCTCCTACCTCCTCGCGTACAGCAGAGGAGGTACTTTGAGATCCTTGAGGAGCCTTGTTTATCTCTTCCTTTTCACCACTCGCTGGAAGAGCTTACCAGGGGAGTCCCTCTTGAGAGACTTTCCAACCAGCAGGTCTCATTCTCGGCAGCCGAGATCCTCAACCAGGAGAAAGTTGCGAAGTGTGCTATGCAAGCCACTTCGTGGCTCGATATCTGGTGGGGAGATTAGGTATCCTGATACTTTCTGAGGATTTCTCCAAAGAACGTACCAGGAAAGCTATGGAAACCTTCCTTCTCTCAGGTACTCGCACGATCGAGTTTCTGGTCCACCAAGTCTCAAACTTGTGGGCAAATACCATTCTGAAACGTCGGGATGCAGTAGCTGAGAGATTCCATCAGAAGGTCCCTAGCACCGAGATCAATAGGCTCAGACATTCCTCTCTAGAGGTATCCATTTTGTTCGAGCCTAAGGATGTGGAACCTGCCGCTGAGAGGTGGAGGAAGTCTCATCAAGACTCCCTTCTTCATAGGGCTTTAACATTCAAGCCCTATAAGCCTCCAGCACCACACCAGTCCCGTCCAGTCAAGACCACTAAGACGACAACAGCAGCGAAGACCTTGGTGTCTAAGCCCTTTCCTGTTAAAGAAAGGAAAGGCAAAAAGTCCTCCAGGGGAGGCAAGAATCCTAGAGGGAGCAGCCGAGGCCGCAAACGCTAGGATAGGCAGTCCCCCTGCATGTCCACCATTGGAGGGATGCCTACAAAGTTGCTCAAACAGGTGAAAGCAACTCGGGGCCGATTCCTGGACAATCTCGGTGATTAGTCTAGGATATCGCGTCCCGTTCATAACATCTCTACCTCCCCTAACAACGAATCCAGTGTCATTGAACTCCCTTGCCATGGGATCGGCAAGGGGGCAAGCCCTTCGGGCAGAAGTCCAGACCCTGTTGAAGAAGGGCGCTCTCCAAGAGGTCCTCGACGGATCTCCAGGCTTCTTCAGTCGACTCTTTCTTGTAAAGAAGGCGTCTGGAGGCTGGAGACCAGTCATCGACCTCTCAGCTCTGAACAATTTTGTCAAACAAACTCCATTCAGCATGGAGACGGCTGACACGGTCAGACTAGCAGTAAGACCGCAAGACTTCACGTGCACACTGGACCTAAAGGACACTTACTTCCAGATCCCAGTCCATCTGTCTTCCAGGAAGTACTTAAGATTCAGCCTAGACAACAGAAAGTACCAGTTCAAGGTGCTGTGTTTCGGTCTCTCCACAGTACCATAAGTCTTCACCAGAGTGTTCACCCTAGTATCATCTTGGGCACACAGGATTGGCATCCGTCTCCTCCGTTATCTGGATGACTGGTTAATCCTAGCAGACTTGGTGTCAACCCTTCTCCAACACCGAGACAAACTTCTGAGACTTTGCCAAGGTCTGGGGATCATGGTAAATCTCGAGAAGCCTTCACTGCTTCCCACTCAAAGACTGGTATACCTAGGCATGATTATAGACACCTATCTCCACAAAGCCTTCCCATCAGACGACAGGATAGCAAGGCTGAGGAAGGTCGCAAGACCTTTTCTCAGACGAGAAGAACTTCCAGCCCAATCGTGGTTACATCTCCATGGTCACCTTTCATCGCTGGCCCGTCTAGTTCCCAATGGTCGCCTCAGGATGAGATCCCTCCAGTGGCGACTCAAGTCCCGATGGAATCAAGCGTACGACTTCCCGGACATCCAGATCCCCATTGGACCCTCCAGTGGTGGGTGGCAGACGAGAACCTACGAAAAGGAGTGGACCTTCTCGTCCTCCCCCCGGGTTTGATGCTATTTTTGGACACTTCAAAAAAAAGGGGGGAGGGGGCTTACATGCTGCACCACACAACCTCAGGCCTCTGGTCAGAGTCAGAAAAGTACCTCCACATAAATCTCCTAGAGATGAAGGCCGTCTTTCTGGCCCTTCAACAGTTCCAACAGTACCTGGCAAATCACTCTGTGGTGGTGATGAGTGACAATACCACAGTAGTAGCCTACATCAACAAACAAGGAGGTACTTTTTCGCAGCAACTATCCCATCTAGCAGTAGAGATACTGAGATGGGCCGAAATAGACTCGATACCACTATCGGCACGCTTCATTCCGGGCAAAAGGAATGTGCTCGCCGACAACCTGAGCAGAGCATCTCAGATAGTGAGTACCGAGTGGTCTTTGGATCATCTAGTAGCCAACAAAGTCCTGACTTTGTGGGGTTCTCCGACCGTGGACCTCTTCGCAACGGCCCTGAACTTCAGGCTCCCGCTGTACTGTTCCCCAGTCCCAGACCCTAAGGCTCTCTGGCAAGATGCTTTCCAACAACGGTGGGACAACATCGACATTTACGCCTTTCCCCTGTTCTGTCTGATGAGGAGGGTTCTCTACAAGACAGAACATCGGTCATTCTTTCAATGACCTTCATAGCTCCGATATGGCATCACGCGGAATGGTTCCCGGACCTTCTGCAACTCCTAACGGAGCTACCAAGAGAACTCCCTCCACGACACAGTCTACTCAAACAACCACATGCCAACATCTACCACAAAGCCGTAGGTTCACGACAGCTTCACGCCTGGAGACTATCCAGCATCTCCTCTCTGAGAAAGGATTTTCGCAACAAGTTGCAATCAGGATGTCTGGACACCTGCGAAAGTCTTCGGTAGCAGTCTACCAGGCAAAGCGGAAAGTCTTCTGTGGTTGGTGTTGTGGAAGGGGTATCTCTCCACTCGATGCCACTATTCCAACAATAGTGGAGTTCCTCGTGTATTTGCGTGAAGAAATGCGCCTTTCAGTCTCGGCAGTGAAAGGCTATCGCTCAGCCTTAAGTCTAGTCTTCAGGCTGAAAGGAATGGACATTTCCTCATCGCTAAAACTTTCTGTACTCATACGTAATTATGAACTTACCTGCCCTCAGTCGGAAGTGAGACCTCCCCCATGGAACGTGGTTCGAGTTCTCAGGTCTCTTAAGAGACCTCCCTATGAACCATTACGCCAGGCATCAGATCGCCACCTAACCTGGAAGACGGTATTCCTGCTAGCTTTGGCCTCGGCCAAGCGAGTCAGCGAACTTCATGGTCTCTCGTATGACATGCCCATTCAAGGGAATGGGGGGAGGTAACGTTCAGCTTTGTCCCTGAGTTTATTGCTAAGACTCAGAATCCAGGAGTAGCGGATCCTCGATTCGACTCCTTCCAGATTTCTAGTCTCCGTACTGTAACAGATGACCCAGACCATCTCTTACTATGCCCAGTAAGGAGCTTGAGCCTGTACCTCAAAAGAACAGCTGCAACCCGTCATCGTGTGCCAGCACTATTCATCAGCACAGGAAGGACTAAGAGGAGGGTCACCAAGAACACCATCTCTGCATGGATTCGCAGGATCATTGACCTGGCTCTGAATCCAGACCCTCCTCTGTCACGTCGCCACAGAGCACATGATGTCAGGGGCATAGCTACGTCCCTGGCCTTCAAAAGAAATTTTTCAGTGACGCAGGTTCTTCAAGCTGGGGTGTGGAAACGTCAAATAACATTCACATCCCACTACCTGCAAGACGTGACCCACAGGAGACTTGATACGTTCGCTATCGGTCCTGTGGTGGCTGCACAACAGCTGGTTTAAATCCTCAAGCTCCTTATTGGACAAGTAGTAGAAGGTTGAGGGCATTGTTACCCGGTTTTATTCTGCATGAATGAAAAGGTTTTACTGGCCCTTATTCTTTTCTTCATCATCCCCTCTCTTGGGGAAAACAGCATCGTGGGTTCTCAGCATAGCTGACCTCAAACCACTGCAGGTAAACCATGCTCCCTTGTGTTCCTAGTACTGTATTAAGGTTAATACTGTTACGTCCCCATACCCTGATGAGGTGGTATTGGGAAAGTCCTAGTCTACAAGTTTCCATCTAAAGAACTTCAGCACAACTTTCTAGGATGAGTCACACTTCTTCATACCTTCACACACAGCTTGCGTAGGCCGCAGACCTTGCGTAGCAAGGTTCTAGCGAGGTGCAGGGACTCCTTATTTCTTGGGTGCTTACACACTCAAATAAGGAGCCTCCGGGCAAAGCCAAAAGCCAGACTGGCTGGGACGTCCACCCTTCCTAATGGGTGAGTCACCCCTATTAAATAGCGTGGTTTGTATTCCAGTTACGGAACAAATGACAAATTCGTAGATAATTTGTATTTTTCCTAACTATACAAACCTTAGCTATTTAACCAAACTTGCCCGCCAACCCTATCCCCCTTGAAGTCCTACCTCCAAGCAAAGTGAGCTCAAGCACAGGTGTGTGAGAGGGGGGTTAGTAAGCTACCCTCCCCTACCCCTGCTAACTAGCGGTGTGGATAGTAAACCCTCGTTAAAAATTAATGGCTCGTCATTTCAGCTACGCCAAAAGTAATACCCCTATTAAATAGCTAAGGTTCGTATAGTTAGGAAAAATACAATTTTCAATATTAAACTTACCCGATAATCATGTAGCTGTCAACTCCGTTGCCCGACAGAATTCTATGGAGGGATACGCCAGCTATCACAATACTAGAAGGGGGTGTACTTACCAGCGCCACCTGTGGCCAGGTACTATAGTACTTCTTGTTGACACCTCCTCAATTATTCCTCTGTCGTGCTTCCGGCAAGACGTTCTGGGATACGCTTATGATCTTCGAGTATTTTCACGGCTAATTGGTGAAGTATTCTCTCAGATTTCGGCTGTCGCTTTACTGGAAACCTTCTTATATTAGCTAGATAGCTTTTATATAGTCCTGATTAACGGTTAACGATCTTTTGCTTGATTTTGGAACCCCCTTTGGCTAACTCTTTGGATTCAAGATGTCTGACATTTCGCAAGCCCCCTCCCATAGACGATGTAGGTCTTGCAATAGGCGTATTCCGAAGGCCTCGGTAGATCCTCACACCGCTTGTTCTGACTGTAGGGACAGGCCCTGTCAGTTAGAAAATCGATGTGAGGAATGCGCCGGACTTTCGGAACTGGAATTTGTCCGTCTTTTGAAATATTCAACTAAGTTAGAGAGAGGTAGAGTTAGGAGGAGTTCTTCTCACTCTTCACTTTTTTCCTCACCTCATGATCCCCTACCTTTTCCTACCCCTGTAGTGGCTACCCCCGAACCTACTATTTGCCCTCCGCCTGATATGTCTGTTGTTTTGCGTGCTATTCAGGCCTTAGGCGATAAAGTAGAGTCAGTGGTAAGTGATCATAAGTCTCTGATGGCCGAAGTCAAGGAACTTAAGGTCAAGAGTGCAGTGGGTGGAATTAGTGCCAGTGCTGTGACGAGTGCTAGTGTCAGTGCAGTACCAAGTGCTAGTGTCAGTGCCAGTGTGGTGCGTGAGGATATTTCTGTGCGAGCCAGTCGTCCTCCCAGTCCGGGACCTCTTGCAAGCTCCCAAGCCCAGGGGAGAAGCAATGTCGAAGGGCATAAGGGTTCGGCAGGCCTTGTTAGGCGCACAGAAGTATTCTCGGTGGTTGCGGGCGTGTCTTCCAAAGACCGTCACTCCCACCTGCAGACGATTGAGCCCGTCTTTTTCTCGTCCGCTGATCAACTGTCAAAGAAGAAACGTTGGTCTCAGGTCTCGAGACCACTTAAACGCAGAGTCCAGTCCGCGAGTGCTCAGCCAGGTTGCAGTCATTGGCTCAGCTCTGACTCGCCGCAGTCATCTGTCGACTGCACTCCGCCCAAGAGGAGTAAGGTTCTGCCACAACAGAGCTCGACTGTTAAGGCTTTACCTCAGCCTACTGTAGTTTCTGCCGACCCCAAGTGGACTCTACTACAGTCCATGCAAGCACAGCTTTCGGACTTGATGCGTGAGTGTCGGGCTGAGAGTGTTGCGCCTCCGCCTCCGCCTACACTCCCTCCGCCTGCGCTCGCTCCGCCTGATCGCAGTACCACCTGCCAGGCGTACGATGTTGAGCCACGTTCTGAGTTTGCTGTTCCCAGTGGTGTTCAGCCTCCGCCTTCCTTAAGGCAACCTTTACAATGGGATCAGGAGGATTATACCTCTCTTCCTCCGCCTCCACTTGCTGCTCCACCAGTGATGCAACACTCGGTTGAGGTACAACAACCTCTCCCGTCCATGAGTCAGTCTCCTCAGCTCTCGCTGCAGCGAGCTCAACCCTCCACAAGGCAAGCACCACAACACCTTAGCCTTGCGCATCAGGAGCCTCAGCTTGAGAGACATTTACCTTGTTCTGCGCAGCCTCTACCTCATCGCGCTCCGCTCACACCACAGGAACAGGAACTTGCTACTCCGCTTCCGCCAACCGCTCAGCAAGCGCAACCCTTGGGTTCAACCACTCATGCTAGGAGTCAGCCTCCTCCACCCATGCGCCTTCCTTCTGCTTCGTCTTTTATTCAGCCTTTGCAGTCTGAGCCTCAGGTTTTCCCTCAACAGTTACTTGAAGAGGAAACCACTAATATTGTTCCTACTCGTTCTGACTCTGCTGTTCAGCATTCTTGTCCGATCTCTTCGCTACACTCTGGTGATGAGGCTTCTGATGATGAGGCGGCACACCTGGATCCCTCGTCAGACTTGGATGAATCCAAGCCTTCTCCACAGTCTATTGACTTTCGTAAGGTCTTGGCTCTGCTTAGGGAGGTTTACCCAGACCACTTTGTCTCTGCTATTCCCCGCTCTCCGCCATCTGAGTTTTCGCTGGGCATACAGCAAGCTAAGTCCACCTATACTAAGCTAGTCCTAGCAAGGTCCTCTAAGAGAGCGTTAAGGATCTTAGGGGAGTGGCTGCAGACTAAGCAACACCTTGGCAAAACTTCTTTCATGTTCCCTCCGACTAAGCTCACTTCGAAAGCGAGCGTTTGGTATGCCACAGGAGAAGCTCCAGGCTTGGGAGTACCTGCCTCTGCCCAGGCTGACTTCTCAAGTCTGGTAGACTCGCCTCGGAGAACTGCAATGAGGCGCTCTAAGGTTTGCTGGACCTTCTCAGACCTTGACCACTTACTGAAGGGAGTATTTAGAGCATTTGAGATGTTCAACTTTCTAGACTGGTGCCTGGGGGCCCTCAGCAAGAAGACCTCCCCTGCGGACAAGGATTCTGCCATGCTATTAATGTCCTGCATGGATAAGGCCATTAGGGATGGATCTGGTGAGCTTGCGTCAATGTTTGTATCAGGGGTTCTGAAGAAAAGGGAACAGCTGTGTACCTTCCTTTCCTCCAGCATTACACCTTGTCAAAGGTCGCAACTCCTTTTTGCTCCGCTCTCGAAGTTCCTCTTCCCCGAAGAGCTGGTTAAGGACTTGTCTGCTGCCCTGATACAAAAGGACACACACGATCTTGTAGCCTCATCGGCTCGTAAGTCTAAGGTTGCTACCTCAGTCCCCAGGACTTATCGCTCCCCAGTGGCTGATACCCCTGCTACGAGGTTCATACCGCCCTTTCGTGGTAGAGCCCCCAGCCGAGGAAGCTCCCGTCCAGACTCTTCTAGGAGCAAGTCTAGGAAAGGCTCCAAGACATCTAAAGGAAAAAACTGACTCTCCGCATCTCCAGACAGCAGTAGGAGCCAGACTCAAGATCTTCTGGCAAGCCTGGGAGAAGAGAGGTGCAGACGCCCAGTCTGTCAGTTGGCTGAGGGACGGTTACAGGATTCCATTCTGCCTCAAACCACCTCTGACCACATCTCCCATCAACCTCTCTCCCAACTACAAAGAAGAGGACAAGAGGCTAGCATTGCACCAGGAGGTGTCGCTACTTGTGCAGAAGAAGGCAGTGGTTATAGTCCGGGACCATCAATCCCCGGGCTTCTACAACCGTCTCTTTCTTGTGGCCAAGAAGACAGGAGGTTGGAGACCGGTGCTGGACGTCAGCGCGCTCAACGCGTATGTCACCAAGCAGACGTTCACGATGGAGACGACGAAGTCGGTCCTAGCAGCGGTCAGACAGGAGGACTGGATGGTCTCGTTGGACTTGAAAGATGCCTACTTTCACGTTCCTATTCATCCAGACTCCCAACCTTTCCTGAGATTCGTTTTTGGAAAGGTTGTCTACCAATTCCAAGCCCTGTGTTTTGGCCTAAGCACAGCTCCTATGGTGTTCACTCATCTGATGAGGAATATAGCAAAATTCCTACACTTATCGGACATCAGAGCCTCCCTCTACTTAGACGACTGGCTGTTGAGAGCCTCCACGAGTCGTCGCTGTCTGGAGAATCTCAACTGGACTTTGGACTTAATCAGACAACTGGGTCTGTTAGTCAACATAGAAAAGTCTCAGCTCATTCCCTCCCAATCCATTGTGTACCTGGGAATGGAGATTCGGAGTCAGGATTTTCGGGCTTTTCCATCGGCCCCCAGGATAAGCCAAGCCCTAGAGTGCATCTTGAGCATGCTGAAGAGGAGCAGTTGCTCGGTGAGACAGTGGATGAGTCTCACAGGGACCCTTTCATCACTGGCCCTGTTCGTCGAGCTAGGGAGACTCCACCTCCGCCCTCTTCAATTCCATCTTGCAGCTCATTGGGACAAGGGTTCGACTCTCGAAGCAGTCTCTATCCCAATCACCCAAGAGATGAAGACCACTCTCCTGTGGTGGAAGAACAATCTCCTTCTCAGGGAGGGCCTATCGTTGGCTATTCAGACCCCCAATCTTCATCTCTTCTCAGATGCATCGGACTCGGGCTGGGGTGCGACCTTGAACGGACGGGAATGCTCGGGAACGTGGAACGAGGAACAGGGATTGCTCCACATCAACTGCAAGGAGCTACTAGCAGTTCATTTAGCCCTGCTGAACTTCAAGTCCCTCCTGCTAGGCAAAGTGGTGGAGGTGAACTCAGACAACACCACAGCCTTGGCTTACATCTCCAAGCAAGGAGGGACCCATTCGAGGAGCCTATACGAGATCGCAAGGGACCTCCTCATTTGGTCAAGAGGTCTAAACCTCACTCTGGTCACGAGGTTCATTCAGGGCAATATGAACGTCTCAGCAGATCGCCTAAGCAGAAGGAATCAGGTCATTCCCACGGAATGGACCCTCCACAAGAGTGTGTGCAACAGACTTTGGACCTTGTGGGGTCAACCTACCATAGATCTGTTTGCCACCTCCATAACCAAGAGACTTCCGCTGTACTGTTCCCCTGTTCCAGACCCTGCAGCAGTTCATGTGGATGCTTTTCTACTGAACTGGTCCCATCTCGACCTTTACGCATTCCCACCGTTCAAGATAATAAACAAAGTTCTGCAGAAATTCATCTCGCACGAAGGGACACGGCTGACGCTGGTTGCTCCCCTTTGGCCTGCAAGAGAATGGTTCACAGAGGTACTTCAATGGCTAGTCGACATCCCCAGGACTCTACCTCTAAGAGTGGACCTTCTACGTCAACCTCACGTAGACAGGTTGCACCCAAACCTCCACGCTCTTCGGCTGACTGCCTTCAGACTGTCGAAAGATTCGCTAGAGCTAGAGGCTTTTCGAAGGAGGCAGCCAGTGCGATTGCCAGAGCAAGAAGGGTTTCCACTCGTAGAGTCTACCAATCTAAGTGGGAAGTCTTCCGAAGCTGGTGTAGAGCCAATTCAATATCCTCTACCAATACCTCTGTGACCCAAATAGCTGACTTCCTTCTACATCTTAGGAATGAGAGATCCCTTTCAGCCCCTACGATTAAAGGGTATAGGAGTATGTTGGCTTCAGTTCTCCGCCACAGAGGTTTGGACCTTTCTTCCAACAAGGACCTTCAAGACATTCTTAAGTCTTTTGAGACGTCTAAAGAGCGTCGTCTATCCACTCCAGGCTGGAACCTAGACGTAGTCTTAAGGTTCCTTATGTCACCTAGGTTCGAACCTCTCCAGTCAGCTTCCTTCAAGGACCTTACCCTCAAGACTCTTTTTCTCGTCTGCCTTGCAACAGCTAAGAGAGTCAGTGAGGTTCATGCCATCAGCAAGAACATTGGTTTCACGACCGAATCTGCAACATGTTCTTTTCAGCTCGGATTCCTAGCAAAGAACGAACTTCCTTCACGTCCTTGGCCTAGATCGTTTGAAATACCTAGCCTCTCCAACATGGTAGGTAACGAACTAGAGAGAGTTCTTTGCCCTGTCAGAGCTCTCAAATATTATCTTAAGAGGTCTAAACCTATTCGAGGACAGTCAGAAGCCTTATGGTGTGCCATCAAGAAACCTTCGAGGCCCATGTCCAAGAACGGGGTTTCGTATTATATAAGGCTTCTGATTAGAGAAGCCCATTCTCACTTAAAGGAGGAAGACCTTGCATTGCTGAAGGTAAGGACCCACGAAGTAAGAGCCGTAGCTACTTCGATGGCCTTTAATAAAAACCGTTCTCTGCAGAGCATAATGGATGCAACCTATTGGAGGAGCAAGTCAGTGTTTGCATCATTTTATCTTAAAGATGTCCAGTCTCTTTACGAGAACTGCTACACCCTGGGACCATTCGTAGCAGCGAGTGCAGTAGTAGGTGAGGGCTCAGCCACTACATTCCCTTAATCCCATAACCTTTTTTAACCTTTCTCTTGAATGCTTTTATTGTTGTTTTTATGGTTGTTACGGTAGGCTAAGAAGCCTTCCGCATCCTTTTGATTTGGCGGGTGGTCTATTCATTCTTGAGAAGCGCCTGGGTTAGAGGTTTTGTAGAGGTCCTTTAGTAGGGGTTGCAACCCTATATACTTTAGCACCTTTGGGTTGATTCAGCCTCCAAGAGGAACGCTGCGCTCAGTAAGGAAGACGAACTTAAAAAAGAGGCAGAGTAACGGTTCAATTCGACTTCCTTACCAGGTACTTATTATTTCATTGTTATTTGAGATAACTGTTATATGAAATATGGGATACTTAGCTATCCTTTAATCTTGTACACTGGTTTTCACCCACCCCCCTGGGTGTGAATCAGCTACATGATTATCGGGTAAGTTTAATATTGAAAAATGTTATTTTTATTAGTAAAATAAATTTTTGAATATACTTACCCGATAATCATGATTTAATCGACCCTCCCTTCCTCCCCATAGAGAACCAGTGGACCGAGGAATAATTGAGGAGGTGTCAACAAGAAGTACTATAGTACCTGGCCACAGGTGGCGCTGGTAAGTACACCCCCTTCTAGTATTGTGATAGCTGGCGTATCCCTCCATAGAATTCTGTCGGGCAACGGAGTTGACAGCTACATGATTATCGGGTAAGTATATTCAAAAATTTATTTTACTAATAAAAATAACATATTATCTACGAATTTGTCATTTTATAAAAATTTAGGTAGTGTTATTACTTCATAACAGTTCAATAATTTCTTATATGCTTTAAATTTGCCCATAGCATTGTGGTAAGTAATAAACCATCTAATGTTTATGTTGGTAACACTAAATAAATGGATTTACTGCAGTCAATTTCTTTAATGTTTATGCTTAAAGTTACTCAGACGGGGTATTATTTTCATACAGGCATTTGCGTGCTTCATTGTATGAGTTGTCCTTATTTATAAATTGTAATAATAGGTTATTAATTTTCCAGGTTATATTACTTATTGCATTGCTAACTGGTAGTTTACAATTTACCTTTTTCAATTCATGACATTTTAGGCTCTCATAAATTGGGTTTACTTGATTTTGAATATTTTATTCTCCTTTTATATTTTCAGTACTTACAATATTCAGACTAGAATTTATAGGCTGGTGAAGTATAAAGGAGAGGACTGCTGTGTTGATAAATACTCGATAATGGGAGCAAGCACAACAAAGTATGACTTCCAACGTGTTAACATCACTCTTCGTGTTCAAGTAAGTATTACTTAAATATTATCTTTTTATTTGTGAGTAATGAGTGCAGTATCTTTTAATTTTTCTCATGTGTGGTATGCATTGGATTGAGGTTGATGTTAAAATACAGAATTTTGATCATAAAGTTTCTTATTCCTATATTCACCTTGTGTTCATATTCCTTCTTCTCCAGAAGCTCGGTTTAATTAATATTTACCAAAAGAAATAGAAGATTTAAATCTTCCCATTTTCTTTCTTTCAATAAACATATGAGCCTAGTAGAGAGAGTAACATTCGAGCAGTAGGTGGTCTCACTGTCTCATCAGTTTCAAAGTCAAAATTATTGTACTGTATCCCTATTCTTTTCATACCACGAGGCATGGGAAGAAGGTGGGCATGTGTATGAACATCAGGGAAGTATAGAAATTTATTTCTATGAACGTCCTCTGATGTTCATTCATATTGCCGACTCTCGCACTGCTGTAGTTAGGACGGCAGGGAAGGATAACTTGAATTAAAAGCAATATACCATGGTTTAAGATTTACTAACATGTTCATGATTACTTTTAACAAAACATCTCAAAATACTGTTTGAAATATGCTACTCCAAATGTTTACTAAAGCTATTAAAAATATTGGAATATAGCTTATCTCTATTTGATAGTTCTTGACCTAAATGATACTATTGATTGATAAAAAATTGGTCATTAAATTAAAACCCTATATTCTCGTAGATAAGAGAGTTATATATTAACTGAATGCTATGGAGTCTAGACCTCAGCAATATTCATAAGTAAACCAGGATTCATTAAGGAAATGTTGAGTGAACACTGACCTAGTACGCCATGGAGCTGCTGCTAAAACTCCTCCCAAAGAAAGGTTTCTATAGAATTTGAGAGATGTAGCTGTATTGTTGATATCATAGACCTTCACTTTAAAACTGTATATTTGATTTGGGACTAACTTTGTGAGTTACTGTGACCAAACTTCAAATTGAATGATATTGCATTTTTGGTCATAGGGCAATTTGGGACCCTAATCACACAAAACAAATTAGTGACACTATCTCTAATACCTAATTTTTTGTTCATATAGCCTAATGCTAGACAATAAAACCTTTTTTTCTGTTGAAATGGTTTCATCCATTTTCAGAGAAGTGATGCAAAAAATAAAGGCAAACTCTTAGCCTTAAAATCAATTTTTTGTTCTGAAGTACGATGAAAAAGAAAACCATCTTGTGTTCCCCAAACGTTGCTTTGACCGACATGGTTTGTAGTTGATTTGTGTGTTTAGTTAAAGCTGATGTCAACAAGCAAAGTATTTTAATTGTAAGATCTTAATAGAAAGATTTCAACTGTTCAAAATTTGCATCTTTTAGATATTGTAAAACCACATCTGAATTCCAGAAAATTAGTCTAACTACTGGAAGCCTTTCAATACTTAATGATATAATACAATTGTTATGATATATGAAACAGACAGATTTAATCCCAGATTCTTGAGGTAGAATCAAGGAAGGATCTTATATCTCATAATGGCTAAAAATGAACATTTATCATAAAATACAAACTATAAAAATTTGATAATATTCATGCTTGACTGGGGCATTGACAGACTCTTAGCCTTGCACCAATAAAAAAGGACTACTTTGTTATTGTTCAGGAATATTGGTAGACGGTTTTTTAGAACTTATAAGACATTCTAGATGGTTTTAGGAAACCTTTGTTTTTAAGAATACAGTGCAGTCTTCATGGTGTCAGATGTAGCATGGATGAGTCAGGATGAATCACCTTTGAGAAAGGTTGTTTGAACAGATTGGTTTTTTACAAGTACAGTACTCTCTGACAACAGTTATTATAAAGTTATTATAGATCTGGTAACCATGTCTTCTGTGGCCAGAAAGGAGCTTTTCACAAAAATCCTGAACTTGTTTATTACCTGCCAAAGCATGGGAAATGGTGGGAATGATAACTAAAAAGCGCTTATTCGCGAGAGGTGTGTATATATATCGAGACTAAAACCTCAGCACAAAAGGGATAAGCAGAGGTTTAAAGGTACCTACATTATCAAGAAGAGAGATATAAGGATCCAAGCTACCATCTTGGTATTAAGCCTCACAAAAGGTGTCAAGAAAATTGGCTAGAATTATGGGAGACCGATATTTATTAGTATTGCAGGGCAAACTGTGTAAATACAGAATTTTCAATATTAATCTTACCCGGTGATCATGTAGCTGCAGCTCTGCTGCCCGACAGAAAAAACCTACGGGCGGGATACGCCAGCGATCGCTATACAGGTGGGGGTGTACAACAACAGCGCCATCTGTCGAGTAGGTACTCAGGTACTTCTTGTCAACAAGAACCAATTTTCTCTCTGTCGTGCCACCGGCAAGACCTACTTGATACGCTGTTGTTTCTGGAGTTGATTTTCACGCTATTTGGTGATGTATTCTCTCTAGTTATTAGCTTTCGCTGTACAGGAGTTATCATCAATACCTTATCAAGCTTTATTGATTAGATTTTGGATTATTTGTTGACGACTTGGATAGATTTTGGATTTCCCCCTTTGACTAATTCAAGATGTCTGACCCTACTCAAGTCCCCAAGTACAGGCAGTGTAGCGCTAGGGACTGTTCTAGGCGTCTTCCGAAGGCCTCTATCGATCCTCACACCGTTTGTTCCAATTGTAGGGGTAAAGCCTGTCAATTGGAAGATCGATGTGAGGAATGCGCTGGGCTTTCGGAATTCGATTTTCAAGAATTCCTTAAGAATGCACGTAGGCTAGAGAAGGATAGGATCAGGAGGAGTTCGTCTCGCTCTTTTGATTTTTCCTCTCCCCATGCCCCTCAACCTATTCCTTCCCCTGTAGTGGTTACACCCGACCCTTCTACTAGCTCTCAGCAACCCTCGATGGCAGAGTTGAGTCATTAGCGAATGACCGCAATCAACTCTTAGCCGACGTCAAAGAGTTGAAGGAGAAAAGTGCAGTGGGAAGTGTAGTGAGTGCAAGTGCTGTGAAAAGTGTCAGTGTTACGCATGAGGGTGCATCTGTTCGTGCCAGTCGTCCTCCCAGTCCGGGACCTCTTGCAAGCTCCCAAGCCCAGGGGAGAAGCAATGTCGAAGGACCAAAGGGTTCGACAGGCCTTGATCAGCGTACAGATGTACCCTCAGTGGTTGCGGACGTATCTTGCAGAGATCGTCCCACCCACAAACAGACGAGTGAGCCCATTCATTCCTCGTCTGCGGAAGAAGTTTCTCGTCAGAAACTCTGGACCAAGGTCTCACGACCTCTCAAGCGCAAGGTCCCTTCCGAGCGAGTCCAACGGCCCAGGTGTAGCCACTGGGTCAGTTCGGACTCGCCGCAGTCTTCCGAAGACTGCACACCTCCCAAGAGAGGTAGAGTGGTTCCACAGCAGGCAATCACTCCGTCTGTTGCTGCACCAACCGCTGTAGACCCTAAGTGGTCTTTGCTGCAGTCTATGCAGACTCAGCTAGCTTCCTTCATGCAGGAGTATCGTGCTGAGAAGGTTGATGCTGCACCCGTTAACCCACAACCTGCCACGGTTGTGCGCTCAGCTGACACTGCGGCTGCCTGCTCCCACACTCCGGCTGTGAGACCTCCACCACCGATGCGCAGTCGACCCTGCCAGACGCATGTTGACGTTAGCCGACGTGCGGCACCCTCCGTTGACATGCGTGAGCTACCGCATCAGCAGTGGGAAGGTGCTGTCAAGCTGCCGTGTTTTGACGCAATGCGGCAGTCTCCGCAACCCACGGCAGTCCCCACCACGCACCACCACTCCGCTTTTGTTGTTGCCAGCTCTCAGACTGACCAGCAGCGGCATGATGTTGGATCCAGTGCAGCTACGCATGCACCCGTGCTGTCGGATTCAGCCGTTCAGCTTTCTTCTCCTCCTTTGCCGCTTCCTCCTCAGCATTCGGATGAAGGAATCTCTGATGACGACGAAGCTGCTCATTTGGACGATCAACACTCCGACATAGATGAACCCAAGACTACGCCTCCCTCCTTAGACTTTAGGAAAGTCCTTGCTCTGTTTAGGGAGTTGTATCCGGACCAGTTTGTGTCTGCAGCCCCACGCTCACCTCCCTCTGAGTTCGCTTTAGGCATGCAGTCAGCAGCTCCTGCCTTTACGAAGCTCGTACTCGCGCGCTCATCCAAGAGAGCTTTAAGGGTACTGGGAGAGTGGTTGCAGGCCAAGAAGCAACTTGGGAAGACGTCCTTCGTCTTTCCCCCCACCAAGCTTGCTTCCAAATCTAGCGTCTGGTATGCCACGGGAGAAGATCTCGGCTTGGGAGTTCCTGCCTCTGCCCAGGGCGACTTCTCAAGTCTGGTAGACTCTCCCCGCAGACTGGCTATGAGACGCTCCAAGATTTGCTGGACCTTTTCGGACATGGACCATCTTTTGAAGGGAGTTTTCCGTGCGTTTGAGATCTTCAACTTCCTGGGCTGGTGTTTGGGAGCGTTGAGCAGGAAGACCTCCCCTTCGGATAAGGACTCTGCCATGCTCATCATGTCATGCATGGACAAAGCCATTCGGGATGGATCTGGCGAGCTTGCGGCTTCTTTCGTGTCTGGAGTTCTTAAGAAGCGAGATCACCTTTGCTCCTTCTTGTCGGCGGGGATCACACCATGTCAGAAGTCAGAGCTGATGTTTGCTCCGCTATCCAAGTGTCTCTTTCCTGAAGAGCTGATCAAGGGGATTGCCGCCTCGTTGATCCAGAAAGACACCCATGACCTGGTGGCGTCATCCGCACGTAAAGTCACAGCTTTACCCTCCGTGCCTAGACCTAGGATGGACACACCAGCGTCTAGGTTCATTCCGCCCTTTCGTGGCAGAACCTCCAGCAGAGGAGGTACCCGTGCCGATAGTCAACGTGGCAAAAAGAAGAAGGGTTCCAAGTCCTCAAAAGGCAGAGTCTGACTGCCATCTTCTCCAGACAGCAGTGGGAGCCAGGCTCAAGAACTACTGGCAGGCCTGGGAGAACAGGGGTGCAGACGCACAGTCTGTGAAGTTGCTCAGAGAGGGGTACAGGATTCCATTCTTGCGCAAGCCCCCTCTAGCAATAACTCCCATCGACCTCTCTCCCAGGTACAGAGAGGAGGACAAGAGGCTAGCTTTACAGCAAGAGGTGTCTCTCTTGCTACAAAAGGGAGCGGTAGTCATAGTCCGGGACCATCAATCCCCGGGCTTCTACAACCGTCTCTTCTTAGTAGCGAAGAAGACAGGAGGGTGGAGACCGGTGCTGGACGTCAGTGCTTTAAATGTCTTTGTCACCAAGCAGACGTTCACCATGGAGACGACGAAGTCGGTGCTAGCATCGGTCAGGAAGGAAGACTGGATGGTCTCGTTAGACCTAAAGGACGCGTACTTTCACGTCCCCATCCACCCAGATTCCCAACCTTTCCTAAGGTTCGTCTTTGGGAAGGTGGTTTACCAGTTCCAAGCCCTGTGCTTTGGCCTAAGCACGGCACCTCTAGTGTTTACCAAGCTGATGAGGAATATTGCCAAATTCCTGCATTTAGCAGACATCAGAGCCTCCCTCTATTTGGACGACTGGCTTTTAAGAGCTGCGTCAAGTCGTCGCTGTCTGGAGAATCTCAAATGGACTATGGATCTGACCAAGGAATTGGGTCTCCTGGTCAATATAGAAAAGTCCCAACTCGTCCCATCCCAAACTATAGTCTATCTAGGTATGGAGATTCAGAGTCAAGCTTTTCGGGCTTTTCCGTCGGCCCCCAGAATCAGTCAAGCCCAAGAATGCATCCAGAGCATGCTGAAAAGGAACCGATGTTCAGTCAGACAGTGGATGAGTCTAATAGGGACGCTTTCATCGCTGGACCAGTTCATCGTGTTAGGGAGACTCCACCTCCGACCCCTTCAGTATCACCTAGCTGCTCACTGGAGAAAGGACATGACGCTAGAAGCGGTCTCAGTTCCTATATCCGAAGAGATGAAGTCTGCACTGACTTGGTGGAAGAACAGCATTCTTCTCAAGGAAGGTCTACCACTGGCTGTTCAGACCCCCGACCACCTTCTCTTCTCGGACGCATCAGACACGGGCTGGGGTGCGACACTGGACGGTCGGGAATGCTCGGGCACGTGGAATCCGGATCAAAGAGCACTTCACATCAACTGCAAGGAGCTACTGGCAGTTCATCTGGCCTTGAGAAGCTTCAAGTCCCTCCTTCTAGGCAAGGTGGTGGAGGTGAACTCCGACAACACTACAGCCTTGGCGTACATCTCCAAGCAAGGAGGGACTCATTCGAGGACGTTGTTCGAGATCGCAAGGGACCTCCTCACCTGGTCAAGAGATCGAAAGATATCGCTTGTAACGAGGTTCATTCAAGGCGACATGAACGTCATGGCAGACCGCCTCAGCCGGAAGGGTCAGATCATCCCTACAGAATGGACCCTTCACAAGAATGTTTGCAACAGACTATGGGCCCTGTGGGGTCAGCCCACCATAGATCTGTTCGCTACCTCGATGACCAAGAGGCTCCCAAATTATTGCTCACCGATTCCGGACCCAGCAGCAGTTCACGTAGATGCCTTTCTTCTGGATTGGTCCCATCTAGACCTTTATGCGTTCCCCCCGTTCAAGATTGTCAACAAGGTACTGCAGAAGTTCGCCTCTCACGAAGGGACAAGGTTGACGTTGGTTGCTCCCCTCTGGCCCGCGAGAGAATGGTTCACCGAGGTACTGCAATGGCTAGTAGACGTTCCCAGGACTCTTCCTCTAAGAGTGGACCTTCTGCGTCAGCCGCACGTAAAGAAGGTACACCCAAGCCTCCACGCTCTTCGTCTGACTGCCTTCAGACTATCGAAAGACTCTCAAGAGCTAGAGGCTTTTCGAAGGAGGCAGCCAGAGCGATTGCCAGAGCAAGGAGGACATCCACTCTCAAGGTCTACCAGTCAAAATGGGAAGTCTTCCGAAGCTAGTGCAAGGCGAATTCAGTATCCTCAACCAGTACCTCTGTAACGCAGATAGCTGATTTCCTTTTACACCTAAGGAATGTAAGATCCCTATCAGCTCCTACGATCAAAGGTTACAGAAGCATGTTGGCAGCAGTCTTCCGCCACAGAGGCTTAGATCTTTCCTCCAACAAAGATCTACAGGACCTCCTTAAGTCTTTTGAGACCTCAAAGGAGCGTCGGTTAGCCACACCAGGTTGGAACTTAGACGTGGTTTTAAGGTTCCTGATGTCAGCAAGGTTCGAACCGCTTCAATCAGCCTCTTTTAAAGATCTCACTTTGAAGACTCTTTTCCTCGTTTGCTTAGCAACAGCTAAAAGAGTCAGTGAGACACACGCCTTCAGCAGGAACATAGGATTTACATCTGAAACGGCTACATGTTCCTTACAGCTTGGTTTTTTAGCTAAAAACGAGCTCCCTTCTCGTCCTTGGCCCAAATCGTTCGAGATTCCAAGTCTGTCCAGTTTGGTTGGAAACGAACAAGAGAGAGTACTATGCCCAGTAAGAGCTCTTAAGTACTATTTAAGACGTACGAAGCCATTACAAGGACAATCAGAAGCTTTATGGTGTTCTATTAAGAAACCTGCTTTACCGATGTCGAAGAACGCAGTCTCTTATTACATCAGACTTTTGATTAGAGAAGCCCATTCTCATCTGAATGAGGAAGACCATGCTTTGCTGAAGGTAAGGACACATGAAGTTAGAGCTGTCGCTACTTCAGTGGCCTTCAAACAAAACAGATCTCTGCAGAGTGTAATGGATGCAACCTATTGGAGAAGCAAGTCAGTGTTCGCATCATTTTACCTTAAAGATGTCCAGTCTCTTTACGAGAACTGCTACACCCTGGGACCATTCGTAGCAGCGAGTGCAGTAGTAGGTGAGGGCTCAACCACTACATTCCCATAATCCCATAACCTTTTTTAATCTTTCTCTTGAAATGCTTTTTATTGTTGTTTTTGGGTTGTACGGAAGGCTAAGAAGCCTTTCGCATCCTGGTTGATTTGGCGGGTGGTCAAATTCTTTCTTGAGAAGCGCCGAGATTAGAGGTTGTGATGAGGTCCTTTAGTATGGGTTGCAGCCCTTCATACTTCAGCACCTAGGAGTCGCTCAGCATCCTAAGAGGATCGCTAGGCTCAGTAAGGAAGACGTACTTAAAAAGGCAGAGTAATTGTTCAAGTCGACTTCCTTACCAGGTACTTATTTATTTTATGTTTGTTATTTTGAATAACTGCTAAAATGAAATACGGGATACTTAGCTTCTATTGTTAACATGTATGCTGGTCTCCACCCACCCCCCTGGGTGTGAATCAGCTACATGATCACCGGGTAAGATTAATATTGAAAAATGTTATTTTCCTTAGTAAAATAAATTTTTGAATATACTTACCCGGTGATCATGAATTAAAGGACCCTCCCTTCCTCCCCATAGAGACCCAGTGGACCGAGGAGAAAATTGGTTCTTGTTGACAAGAAGTACCTGAGTACCTACTCGACAGATGGCGCTGTTGTTGTACACCCCCACCTGTATAGCGATCGCTGGCGTATCCCGCCCGTAGGTTTTTTCTGTCGGGCAGCAGAGCTGCAGCTACATGATCACCGGGTAAGTATATTCAAAAATTTATTTTACTAAGGAAAATAACATTTTGAAGCGCTACAAGAAGAAATCAGATCAGGTAGATACCGTGTGTCACTAGACTTTACTGAAAAGTGCATTAAAACCAATAGTTACCACTTTAGGATTTATGTTACAGCTTGAAACATTGGCATTAAATTTGTAAAATAATAAAAACTAACTACATGGGCTTAAAAAAAAAAAAAAAAAAGCTTGGAGTGAAAGTATTGTCATCATCCCCTCTATGATCAATTATATTAGCCTTTTCCACTAAAATAAAGCTTATTAAAAGACTAGAATTAACTGCAAAGAAAAGTATTTAAAAAATGCTAACAGGCTTATTACCCCAAAAACAGAATTTGTAAATTACTCTAAATAAGAAGAAGCATACCCATCAAAAAGAGAGATGGCTTTGTTATAACAACAGAAGATGAAGAAAGACAACGTTGGATGGAAAACTTTAGTGAGGTTATGAATAGGACATATGAAAGGAATATTTTGATTGATATACTTGAAGCTTATGAAGACCTTGATGTGCTCATGAATGAATTCAGTGTGTTTGAAGTCGAGATGATACTGGCCGAAAATAAAGTGACTCCTAGACTACTTACAAGATTATTTTGTAAAATTTGGCATGAAGAGCCAAAACCTGAGGAATGGGAGTTAGGAGTGTTGGTGAAAATAGCAAAAAAAGATCTGACTGATTACAATGATCATAGAGGCATAACACTTAACGTCAGTTGTTATGAAAATATATAGTACTGTATGCTTTTTCTAAAGAGACTTGAGAGAAAGATTGATGAAAAGCTGAGGGATTAAAAAGCCAGATTTAGAAAAGGAAGAAGTTGCACTGACCATATTTTCATTTTAAGAAATGTTGTACAACAATGCGTACAATATAGAAATCCCCTTTTGATGGTATTTGTGGACTATGAAAAAGCCTTTGATATTGTGCACTGGCCAATTTCGTGGAGAGTCCTGCGTTATTATGGAATACCTCTTAAATATGTAAATTTGATTAAATCCGTTCATGAGCATAGCAAGTGCAAAGTTAATATTAATGGAGTCTTATCAGATGAATTTCCAGTGAAGAGCGGAGCACTCCAAGGAAATGTGTTGTCAACCATGTTGTTTATCCTCCTCATAGATTTTGTAATGCATAGAACAGTCAGAGATGGTGGAGAAGAATTGGACTGGATTGGTGATAGGAATTTAGCAGACTTGAAGTATGCTGATGATGCTGTCCTTGTTAATAGAACACCACAGGATAATCAATGTTTCTTATCATAATGCATGAAATATCACACGAGGTTGGGCTCAAGATAAATAGAAGAAAGACCGAGATGATGAGAATGGAGTATGCAATGGAAAATGAAATATCATTGGAAGGAGAAAGGATTAATGATGTAAAATCTTCAAGTATATAGGAACTATGATCTCCAATACAGGGTCTTTAGAATTAGAGTTTAGTGAAAGATTGGGAAAAGCAAATCAGACAATGGCTAGGTTTAGTAAAATTTGGAAATCAAATTGCTTGAAATTAGATATAAAAATCAGACTATACATCAGTTTAGTGAGATCAGTGTTACTCTATGGACATGAGTCATGGTATGACAATGAAACAATCTCCAATAGGTTCAGTAGATTTGAGAACAAAGCCCTCTGGAGGATATTGGGAGTTAAAAGGCAGGACAGGATTAGAAATGAGACTATAAGAGAGATTACTCGAATGCCGTATGTGGACAAGATCCTGATGAGGGGTAGATGGAGATGGTTTGGGCACGCTCTTCGCAAGAGAGATTAGTTCACCAAACTTTCAGCTGGGCTTCACAAGGCACTAAAAGAATTGGAAGACCCGGGCCTACATGGCTCAGGACAATGAAGCGCAAAGTAGGAGAGGATGAATGGAGAAGTATTAAATTGAAAGCTCAAGATAGAGATGACTGGTGAAATCTAACCAAGGCCCTTTGTGTTAATAGGCGTAGGAGGAGAGGATGATGATAAAGTTTTTCATTTATTTGGGGTAATAATGGACTCAAAGGATGGTATTATTACTAAATTTATAATGAGGTAAGCTAATAGACTAATCTGATTCAGGTTGTAATGTGTTTGATGCTTCAAAGTCTTGAAAAATAAACAAAATTTAAACTGACAACTATGCTGCATAATAGTGATAATTATTTAACAACATGTCCACAAAGAAAAGGGGAATTGAAAGGTTTATAAGGTAGTTTTATCAAAAGATTTCAGGAGCACGTAGCTTTCACTTCATTTTTTTCCAACTGGCACATTAGTGTTGTGAATATGCTAAGGCTCATGAACGAAAGGCATAGCCTATTTAACGTCGTCTTGGAAATAATAGAGATGTAATATTTGTGATTTAAAATTTTTATTTTTAACTAAAGTTCTTTATTGAATACAAATAACCCAGTATAATAGTTACATCTATATAGCCAGACTCATAAAGATAATAAAAACACTTGTGTTAGAATTTTCCCGACTAAGGTAGACTCCTTATGAGCCAGTGGCCGGGCTTGCAAGCAAGCAGAAACCCACTGTCATCCGGAACGTGATGTAATATTCCAGCTATAGCTGATTCATCACCAACAAAAAAAAAAAAAAGAATATTTAGAATAATTAGAAATATAAATATTTCTCTCAAAATAAAAAAAAAATGTTGCATAAGGGTACTTAGTTTAGCAAGAAGTGGGATATAAGGAACCAGATTACCTACTCTGTTTTCTGCATTGTATTCTAGTTGTCTAATAGAACTACTAGGGATATAGAACAGCAAGGGTTTAGACGGAGAAGATGTAAAGTAATTAAAGAATTTGAGAATCCGCAAGAGAAATTCAACTCCCTAAGGCTCAGTAAACTTTCAGAACACTTACTGAAGGAACACTATGTAAATATGACCACTAGATCTCAGGTTAATACTGTATCAAGCAACTATGTAAGCAAGTCAGACTTGCCTCCCACATATATGTGCATACAGTATATATATATATATATATATATATATATATATATATATATATATATATATATATATATATATATATATAATGTCTGTTTGGGGTGCAGATAGCTATGGTTATCTTAGGGTACGTCCCTGATTATACACGATATCTTCGGATAGTCGTCGTTTCCGGGAGTTGGAACCCCGTGATACCTGACAGTAATTCTCCTGTAATATCAATCTCAGGAATGTTATACTGTAGAAGTTGCAAGAAGGAACTTCCATCAGGACGACATGACTTGAGCCCAAACATATATATAAATATATATATATGTTTATATATATATATATATATATATATATATATATATATATATATATATATATATATATGTGTGTGTGTATATATATATATATATATATATATATATATATATATATATATATATATATATTTATATATATATATATATATTTATATATATATATATATATATGCGTAAAAAATCACAGGGAAATGTGATGCTCAGATGCAGAAGAACCACAGGGAAAATGAAAGTGCGAAATATACGATTAAGTCCTGACTAGTTTTGTGATACTTCTTCAGAGGACTGATTTATTGAGAGGTTTCTTTACATTTTATAGGGAAAGTAAACGTACGAACATACATATAGAGGCTTACAGAACAATGACACTCCCAAACCAGCTAACTGGGCTGTGGTCAGGTGTTTAGTGGGCGGAGATGCAACCTCATTAGACACCTGCCAAAAAGGGTCATTTCTGGTGACAGGTATATTCTTGTTTTTTGACTTTCAATACAGTTTATTTATATGAATAACGGTAGTCTTATCTATATAAATACATAAGCAAAACTATATGTATATATAAAACACATCTATATATAAATATATAAAAAGACATATACATACGTATACACAGACAGGCATACATACATAAACATGTATAATATATGCATAGACATATACATACGTGTACACATACTGATATACATATACAGACACATACATAGACTTACATATAAATGTTTTTTTACACATGATTACCATGTATATACATATACACACACACACACATATATATATATATATATATATATATATATATATATATATATATACATATACATATATATACACATATACATACATACACATACATACATATATACATACACATACATATACACACATACATACACATACACATATACATACATATACATATATATACACACATACATATACATATACGTACATATACACATACATATACATACATATACATACATATACTTATACATATACTGTACATACATATACATATATACATATGTACATATACTGTACATACATATACATATATACATACATACATACATATACATATATATACACATATATATACACATATACATCTATGCACATACAACATTATTACAATAAAGGGATTTTGACGAAGGAAAAATCTATTTCTGGGCTCCGACCTGTGCCGCCCAGTGAAATACTCCTAGAGCACTATTTCTAAGGAATATAACTGCTATATATTACCAGAGAAAAAAAGCATAGGAATGCCAGGTTGAACCCAGCTCGCTCACCTATATAAGGTGTCGGTATAAAATACTGGGGCGTGATAATTCACAACCAGAGGTCTCGCACTATTTAGATATCTCCTCTTCAAAATCCCCGCCACAGCGAGGTGCCGATCAACACTACTACCACTAACCCAACCCACGCCAGTGACGTCACTCCTCATAGCACCCAAGGTTTGGGGCCCATGTTGGGAGGGAAGTCAAGGGAGGGTTCACTGGGCGGCACAGGTCTCTCGCCCAGAAATAGATTTTTCCTTCGTCAAAATCCCTTTTCTGGGCTCCGACCTGTGCCGCCCAGTGAAATAGTACCAGAGAAATGGTCCCAAATCTTGGAACACTACCTGAGGAAGTAAAATAAAATCCAAAATAACAGGTAAGAGGATAGCAAGACATAGTTGATTAAGGTTCACTATGTTCAGGAGGAATCACATTCCCTGCTGCCACTGTAGCAAATATAAGGCTTCCAGAGGTTTTAAGCAGTGGCGTTTAAATACTGTTGGAGACTTCCAGCCTGTATATTTAGTAAGTCCAGTGAAGTTCATAGTAATTAACTGAGGTAGCTACAGCTCATATATCATGGACGTGAGGGAGTGATGTGGGAATGATTCTAGGTAGCCCGTTAATGAAATGCAGAATCTTCTGTCTGAGTCCTTTCAGGATGATTGTTCTTCACCTTCTCTAATGGGTAAGGGCCCCGAGGACTGAACGGGAGATATGTTTAAGTAGGCTTCCAGAGTGTTTACTGGACATAAAGATGGGTCCTGCGGAAGTGGGACAATCTTCCAGGGGAACCGTCTGTCCTGGGGGTCCTCATTTTCGCTAAAAATCTTTTGTCAGGGGAAAGGAGTACTTCCCCTGACGAGAGAAATTCAATATGACCTGGATCTCTAGACAAGGCTGAAAGTTCTGATATTCTGGCGCGAGAAGTCAGGTTCATTAAGAACAAGGATTTCCTAACTAATGGAATATAATGGCAAGTCTCGTTAAGAGTGTCTGAAGCCAACTTAAGTACGTCATTCAGAAACCAGGAAACTGAGCTAGAGTGAGTTGATGGTTTCAAACTGGCGCAGGTTCTCGGGATGGATGAGAAGTATGAATCTGTAAGGGCAATATTAAAGCCAATTGTAAAACCTTCAAGGCTGACTTAATTTGTGGTAATAGTACAAGTCGCTAAGTCTGATTCAAATAAAATTCTGAAGAAGGTTAATGTCAGATTCATAGTCATCGTCTCAACCTTTGAGTCCCTTAAAAACTGGCAAGTTTCATAACAGCCGAATCATACTGTCGAAGGGTGGATCCCCTCTTATCTGATTCTAAAAATAACGTATTGGAGGATCAATATCTGCACCTCTTGAGCTGCAAATTTCATAAAGTCCAGAAAGGTAGGGCATTCTGAATTTGAGGAAGCTAACACACAGCGAGTTGTACTGCTTGTGTTAGTATTGGATTGGGGATCTGTCGAGGTGGAGACCCAGTTCCACCAGAAGGGGAAACCCGTTGTGCTTGGGCCAGATGGGGGCTACTAGAGCAACTTGGCCTTTGAAAGTCCTGAGCTTGTCTAACACTTTCATCGACAGATTTATTGGTGGGAATAGGTGAATTCTCTCCCAAGTGTTCCAGACTAATGATATTGCGTCTGTGGCGTAAGCCCGAGGATCCGGGCTGGGAGCTACGTAGCACTCTAGTTTGTAGTTGGACTTTGTTGCAAACAGATCTATCTGGAGATCCGGAACCTGAGAAAGAATCCAACTGAAGGACATTGGGTCTAGTGACCACTCCGACTCCAGCGGAGCTGTCCTCGAAAGTGCGTCCGCCACTATCTATCTAGAAGAAACCTGATATGTTGGTTTTTGGCTGGAGCCGGTTGCTTAAGGTAAAAAATACCGCCATGGCCTCTAAAACATTGATATGAAGTTGGCGGAATATTGTCGACCATAGTCCCAGGACTTTCTTGTACTGAGAGTATCCCCCCCCCCCCCCCGCCTGTTAGGGAGGCGTCTGTGTAAATGACGAGCTTGGGGGTGGATATTGTAAGGAAACGGATTTGCCAGATTTTGACCTTTGTCCATGGTTGAAGTCTTTTCTTCAGAATTGGTTGGAGTCGAGCCCTTTGTCTCGATATTACTCGTTTTCCTGGAGCACCATACCCGGCTTATATCTTTCAGTCTGGCCTTCAGTAGTATATCTGTTACTGAGGCAAACTGGAGGGCACCCAGGATTCTCTCTTGATTTCTTCTGGAAGACAATTTGTCTTTGAGAAAACGTATTGTGTTTTGCTATATCGTTCCTCTTGGCTGTTGGGAGACAGAGTGTGGGAGCATAGAACCCATTGAATCCTAACCATTGAAACTTGTCCTCGGGACCAAACGAGATTTCTCAAAGTTGATTTGGAACCAAAACTGTTGTAAGAGATTATCACTCTGTAGTTGCTGTGAGGCAGTTTGCCTAGTTGAAGCCTAGAAACGGACAAAAATGCCTTGCTTCCGGAACATGATAGCAAACGTCTGCAAGATCCATAGAGGAGGTGACGGCCCCACAGAAAAGCAAGGTCCGCACCTGAGAGATGGTCAGCATGTGAAACTTGTCGCATTAAATGTAAGAATTCAGAAGCCACAGGTCTAGGATTACTCTTCGCTATTCTGAGTCTTTCTTTGGCCCTCTGAACAAGTGATCCTGAAATTACAAAGGATTTACTTTCTTTATTGCTTCCTTTTGCAATAGATCGTTTTCATATAAGACTAGCTCTTTCGTTGGATGTTGATGAAAACTGGTTGGTGGAGGGGGCCTTTCTATCCAACTCCACCCCAGACCTTTGGAAATTATACTGAAAGCCCAAATGTTGAACGTTCAACGGTTCCGGAAGATGTAAAGTCCTACCCCTACCTGAGAACTCCCAATGATTTGCTGCGGATTTACCTCCTCGGCCTCGAGAGTAGCTGTTGCGAAAAGTTCCTCTCGAGCTAGCGCCTCTGGGGCGCTGGTAACCCTGGAAAGCACCCTGAGTTTCAAAGGTGGGCCTAAGGGCTGGGGAAGTAGCAAAGGAGGTAGTTGCTACTTGGGACTGAGGAACCAGCACGTATTGCTGTTGGGGTTGACCCTTCGAAGTGAAAGGTTGACTCCCTTGTGCCACCGGGATGGTTTGAACCACCTGTTGGGACCGCCGGTTTGGAAGGAATGGAAAGATCTCAGACTCTTTCTACCTCGAGATTGGTTGCTGGCCGGTTCGAACTTGTGCTTGGGGACTAAGCCCATCGAACCTTGAGGCTCTGATTGACCCTTGCAGCTCCAGACTGGGGCTTTAATGAGCTTGTTAGGCTCATGTCTGATAGTGGCCTCAGACAAGACATGCCTACAGCAACGACGTCTGGCCGCAAAGAAGTCGTAGGAATCAGACAGTAAGGTTTGAAGTAATGACTTCGTCAAGACCTTAAAAGGTGGTTCTTCTTCATACATTAAAGAGGTCTTTTCTGCCATTGTAGCCGAGTTGATAGGTCTACTCAGGCGCATACAGGCTTCTAGCTCGAGGCATATCAGGGATTCCGGAAGCCTGGGTAGCCACTCACTGAACTGAATGGAAGCACAGTCAGCGCTTAATTTACCCGATGTGAAGGTGGCCGGGGCGTTAGTCCAGCAATCGTGATCCCCCAGGGACAGGAGGGAGGTCGGATGCGTTTCCTTCAGCTGCGGTAACGGCTTGTCCTCGTTTATTGCCTGCTGAGCAAGGTCCGATATCTTAGTGACACACGGAGTAGGGGTTTACTCCTCCACTAGAAACATCGTGTACGGGCTCTTGTGAGGTGTTAACGTAGTGTTAACACACTCCCACTCGTTTAAGGGCCGGACCCAGGTGGACTGAGCCTGCCCCTTTGGGTACATTTTGGTTTCTTGGGGACCTTGTCAAACCTTACGAGTGTCTCCTCGGTAAGGCATGCGAAACCAGAGAGAGGGAACTGTAGACCCGGCGGGTAGAATTCAAAATCTTCTACAGTCCGGGTGCCAAACCCTTCGATGGTTAACATACCATCTTTGAAGGGAGAGCGCAAGGCCGCCTTCCACGGATTGCTTTCGACGAATTCCGGGAGCTTAGAGGCATCCGGGATGATATATTGTGCTGTTGAGGTAGCCCATAACAAATGAGACCCTGTATGAGGCTATCTGGTTTAGCACTCTCTCTTCCCCCTAATGGGCAATAATTCCATTCAATTGTCAAGTTCACAGAGGCACCAGGAATCTTCCATCCTATAATTCGTGGTTACTCGGTATGTGACACGAGGTTTGAGCCAGTGAGCTACAGAGGTCCGTAAATTATATATATATGTATATATATGGATAAATATCAGCACAACATCGTGTTCAAATAGAAATAAATTTCTACTTCATCCCTGGGATCGGTCGCTGGCCTCTTCTAATGAAAGGTCAGGTTGAAACTAACCATGCCACGAGAGGCCATGCATCAATCTTGAAAGGGCTGCCGGATCGAAGGGAGCCTCCGGGGTCGTAGGTTTCAGGCCGGGCTTCGCTCTCGACCCAAGAGAAGTCTCAACTGGTTTGGTGATTTGAAAGAACCTGTGACTCTTTGGTAGGGGCTGGCAGGTAGCTTTAACTTTAGGGACAACGGGACGTGGCCCGACATCAGCCACGTGCTTCCTTGAAAACCCTAAAAGGAAGAGACACAGGGTCTCTTTGCCCTGACACTCCAGGCAAACCCGCCAACCCAGATCTAAAGAGTCGCCAAGGTAGACGTCATGGAAGACTGCGAGCTCCGAAAGAGGGTATATCGTTACTAATGAACAAGGTAACTCCGTTGGGAATGTAAAATAAATAGATCGAGAATAAATGTTTAAATCGATCAATCACAAAGGAAATAAAATGAAAATCCCAAAATATTATATCCGAAGTTATAATTATAGATAGTAACGACAGGGGCACCTACAGTGTCCCATAGTAGGGTAGTAACCCAAAAAGATCCGGGTGTTCCGAATTTTTAAAATAGACCGGTATGAAACCGGGACAAAAGGCTATGAACAAAATTTCGGACCGGTATAATAACCGGGGAGAAAACTTTTCATAAATTAACTGACATTGTCAAAATAATTCCATAAAAGGTGAAGATTATCAATGAAATAATATTGTCATAGCGCGAAATATACTATCCCGTCGGTACTGGGGAAGTATAGAATAACATAAAGATACATAAGTATCCCATAGCAGGTCAGTAACCTAAAGAGATTCGGATGCTCCGAATTCTTGAATTAGACCAATATGAAATCGGGACAAAAGACTATGAACAAAATTTCAGATCGGTACAGTAACCGGGGAAAAACTTATCATAAATTAACTGACTTTGTTAAAACAATTCCATAATAAGTTAAGATTATCAATGAAAAAATATTGTCATAGCGAGAAATATACTATCCCGTTGCTACTTGGGAAGTATAGAATAAAATAAAGATACGTGAGTGTCCCATAATAGGTTAGTAACCTCAAAGGATCCGGGTGTTCCGGGTTCTTAAAGTAGACCGATATGAAACCGGGACAAAAGGCTATGAACAACTCTAGGACCGGTTACAAAATTTCAAACCGGTATAGTAACCGGGGAAAAAATTATAAAAATTAACAGACATTGTTGAAACAATTCCGTAATAAGTTAAGATTATCAATGAAATAATATTGTCATAGCGAGGAATCAATAAATCAGTCCTCTGAAGAAGTATCACGAAACTAGTCAGGACTTAATCGTATATTTCGTATTTTCATTTTCCCCGTGGTTTTTCTGCATATATATATATATATATATATATATATATATATATATATATATATATATATATATATATATATATATATATATATATACATATACAGTAGGGTCCCGAATTATGCGAGAATTTGGTCGATGAATGATCTCGTATAAATGGAAAATCGCATATTTTGAAACACACTTAACAGAAATAATTCCATTTGGGCCATGGCAACCAGCAACTTGCCTATTCAAACGTGTTTACTACCCATTTCCAATACTTTCTATGTACTATACTGCATCTTTTTTATAATGTCAAATTGTTTTTGTGAATAAATCAAACATTTAATATGCTTTAAAGTTCTAATAACTTGAAAGAAGGTTAAAATCAAAACCAGGATGGGTGTACAGTAAACACCATACATTTCCCGTTATAACACGACCCAAAATACAGACAAATTTTAATGTTTGTCATATCTATTGTATAAGACAACTGGTGAATAGCAAAACCATCACTCTATATACTAGCTTTTGTTGTATGATTGAAAATCCAGAATTATCAAAATAAAGGCGATTTTATATCACCCGTTTCCTAAACACGCCAAAAAACACATATATATATATATATATATATATATATATATATATATATATATATATATATATATATATATATATATATATATATACACAATAAAAACGACAACCAATGTTTTGTTTACGTTTATCTCTGATCATAACAAAGAAACAGACGCATTTACACATCTGTGTATAGGTTAGTTTTTGCATCGACAGCAATCTTACCAAGTATTGATTATATGTTGATTTTGCTATTACCAATGTTCTACTTAATTTTTCTTAGAACTTCCAAATAGATGAAATGAATGCCATTCATATAATGTTATGTTTTTCTTTATGACGCCGCCTGAAACGGAAACCTTCCATTAGTTTACTGTACGCTCCATCTTCAATCATAATAAACAAACGTAGGCATTAAACACGCATGATCAAAGAGATAAATAATGATATTAAAAGCTTTTAGTAAATATGTTATTACAATTATTATTTACCATATTTATATAAATTCCTACATACGTAGCAAAGCAGGAAAACTGTTTTTTCTTTTTGCGTTTAATCAACAATAACAAAATGCCGCTAATGACAGAATGATAATTTACGATAATTCTAAACTGGTACTAAAGAGGATTGTCCATTCCATATCCAAAATACTTTTCCTAACTTTAGTTTTAAGTCAACTTGTACCCACTTCAATTATGAAACCATCTATAAAAAAAGTAAGAGAAGAAGCAAGTACTAGGCCGATTTTTAAAGTTATCGAACAATTAAGTTGCCGCTATAACTTTCGATGTGACAGAGATGGTGCTAGATTAGAGAAAGTAAGGAAAATTGAATCATGATTGATTTTCAATATAACAAACTTTGTGAAGCAACAAAGATTTCATTTGTTAGAGAGAGAGAGAGAGAGAGAGAGAGAGAGAGAGAGAGAGAGAGAGAGAGAGAGAGAGAGAGAGAGAGAGAGTGTGTGTGTGTGTGTGTGTGTGTGTGTTAGTTTTAAATGTACTAAACAAAAAAATGATAGGTTATAACACATTGGTGCTTATGTAATATCAACTGTATAGATGTTTTGAATAAGTTAAGAAATGGTATAAACAATACTTTGTTACTGTATTCGTATGCGCCTATTCTTGAGACCGGCAGCTAGACGTCAGCTGATCTGATCTTAGCCAAAAGTAAAACAAAAAGAAGTTAACAATACTCGATTTTTAAAACACATCCGAAATTTAAAAACTAAAGTACACGCTTTCTTAATGTGCAATTAACTATTTAACGAGTAGCAATTTTCTAGAATAAAATGATGTTTCCCCAAAAATAGTGGTTTGCTGAAGAAATCGGATGCCGTATTTTAAGCTACGACTGAAATGGATGTATACACGGTATAACTTTTTCGTTTTGTATTTGATTGACACTTTAAGAAAACTGATTTTGGTTTCTTCATCTAATTGTAAGTATTGTATAACACGAGAGAGAGAGAGAGAGAGAGAGAGAGAGAGAGAGAGAGAGAGAGAGAGAGAGAGAGAGAGAGAGAGAGAGAGAGAGAGAGAGAATCGGCTGTTGTAATCGAATGCCGTGTTTTTGTTTCGTGAGGAATTGATCGCCAGAACTAACAACAGTCATGTTAATTTCATTCTTAAACTCAGGTTGCCATATGTGAACTAAGGTTTTATTTCTTACAGAGAGAGAGAGAGAGATAGAGAGAGAAATTTTTATAATTATACCGTGTACTCTACTAAACCAATCTTTGCAAATCAAATGTATACTGTTTAAGATATGACAAAATATTGCCGACTCGTTACCGAAGTTTAGGCTATTCACTGCCGATAAACGAACCCACTCTACTCGTGAAAAACCTTGAACGCCTGAAGGGAAAAATAAAGCTTTTATATATACTGTACTAAACAAAAATAATGCTTTAATATACCATCATTAACACTACCATTAAAATTATCGAAAGGTTGGAGAAAGATAAAGATTGCCGAGAACGTAACCACAATTCTGTTTACATTTTGTCAGCTGGACTCGCACAGTTAACAGTTGATTTCATTGTTGATGTGGAAGTTTATCCTTAAATAGGCTTTTTATTATGAAGTTATGTTAATAAGATGTAATGTTAATATTGTTTTGTAACATTTATTATAAATCAACGTATTTAGGGCTACTAATAGACTTAAAAAGACATTATATTTGATACGTTTTGTAGTCCTTGACTAGCAGACTTTGAACAGCTTCGCAGATACAAAAAATATATTTTTGGAAAATAGCGATCGCATAAAAGGGGAATCGTATAATTCGGGATCCTACTGTATGTATATATATATATATATATATATATATATATATATATATATATATATATATATATATATACACAGTGATCGCTCTACATACGATCTTAATTCATTCCGTGAGCTGCTTCGTATATTAAAACGATCATATGTTGGAGCAAATATTCCCATAAGAATACACTGTAATTTGTTTAATTCGTTCCTTAGCCTAAAAACCCATAATAACTCCTTAATAAATTGCTACAGATAATTACACATAACAATAATACAATTGAATAATACAGAAATATCTAAAAAAAAGAAAAATAATAAAGAAATAATAAATAAAAAAGTGTTTTTTATTAACACTTTACTTTAGCGACAGGCCAGCGCAGGTGTAGGGACTGCTACGCAGGAGGAGACAGAAGATCAGTGAGGAGGTAGAGACAGCGACTGTGATAACGTACTGTAACTTACTCTAACTTACACTACGTGAACTTTAACCTAACTTAGCTTATTTTATTTTTTCCTTTTTATAATTTTGTTTTTTTTTTTACATTTTTTTTTCTTTTCTATTTTTAATTTTCATCACTTTCACTCGATTCGGTCTTACTTTTCTTTGCTTCACTTTCTTTCTCTTCATCATGATCACTAGACCTTTTCGTAGATTTTTTAAAGAAACTATCGAGAGAAAGTTGCTTGGTACGGCTTTTGAGAATTTTTCTAAAATGAGTTAAACAAACATCATCGAACTGCGCAACTACACGGCAAACCTGAGGTTTCTGTGGATGATGCATATCGATGAAATCAACCACGTGTTGATGATATGCTAACATCTGTTTTATTTCAGCCGTACCTAAGATGTGACCTACCTCCTCGGTCTTCGCCGACTCACTCAACTGTGCTTGGAACTCATCATGCTGCATGAGGAGCAGTGAGGAGGTAGAGACGGCGACTGTGATAACGTACTGTAACTTACTCTAACTTACACTACGTGAACTTTAACCTAACTTAGCTTATTTTATTTTTTCCTTTTTATAATTTTATATTTTTTTTTTACATTTTTTTTTTCTTTTCTATTTTTAATTTTCATCACTTTCATCGATTCGGTCTTACTTTTCTTTGCTTCACTTTCTTTCTCTTCATCATAATCACTAGACCGTTTCGTAGATTTTTTAAAGAAACTATCGAGAGAAAGTTGCTTGGTACGGCTTTTGAGAATTTTTCTAAAGTGAGTTAAACAAACATCATCGAACTGCGCAACTACACGGCAAACCTGAAGTTTCTGTGGATGATGCATATCGATGAAATCAACCACGTGTTGATGATATGCTAACATCTGTTTTTTTTTCAGCCGTACCTAAGATGTGACCTACCTCCTCGGTCTTCGCCGACTCACTCAACTGTGCTTGGAACTCATCATGCTGCATGGCTTGTAGCTCCTTGAGTTCCTCGGGTGTGAGCTCTTCATGATGCTTATCGACGAGTTCGGTGATGTCATCTTCATCACTTCATCAACCTCCAGACCCATGGACTTGCCAAGGGATACAATCTCTTCGACGTCTTCCTCGGCGGCAAGCATAGGTCCAGGCTCGGGGCCAAAACCTTTGAAATCTCTGGGAGCAACAGCATCAGGCCAAAGCTTCTTCCAAGCTGAATTCAGTGTCCGACGAGTTACTCCCTCCCAAGCCTGATCTATGATCTTTAAGCAGTGCACGATATTAAAGAGGCTCCTCCAAAATTCACGCAAAGTTAAGTTGGTGCTTTGTGTGACATTAAAGCACTGCTTAGATAAGTGCTTGGTGTACAGCTTCTTAAAATTAGAGATGACTTGCTGGTCCATGGGCTGGAGTATAGGGGTGGTATTCGGTGGGAGATACAACACTTTGATAAGTTTGTATTTGTCGATGATATCATCTTTGAGTCCTGGGGGGTGAGCGGGTGCATTGTCCAAACAAAGCAAGCACTTCAAAGGCCAATTCCTCTCCTGAAGGTACTTCTTGACAACAGGGCCGAAAACTACGTTGACCCATTCCACAAAGATATGCCTAGTGACCCAAGCCTTAGAATTAGAACGCCATAGAACATGTAACAGGTCTTTATTAATTCTATGTGCTTTAAATGCCCTAGAGTTTTTGGAATGGTAAACTAATAAAGGCTTAATTTTGCAGTCCCCGCTGGCGTTGGCACAAAGCGCAAGAGTCAACCGATCCTTCATTGGCTTATGTCCAGACATTTTCTTCTCTTCGGCGTTAATGTATGTTCGACTAGGTATCTTTTTCCAAAACAGACCGGTTTCATCACAGTTGAAAACCTGCTCCTCTACGTAGCCTTCCTCCTCCACGATGCTATTGAACTTTTTAAGAAAGTCTTTAGCAGCCTTGGTGTCCGAACTTGAAGCTTCTCCATACCGAACAACTGAATGAATCCCGGTCCGTTTCTTAAATTTCTCGAACCAACCTCGAGACGCCTTGAATTCCTCCGTCGTAGGATCGGTTGAACTCTCCCCCGCGTCACCCCCAGAGCCCGCCGCCTTCAAGTCACAATAGATAGCGCTGGCCTTCTCACAAATGAATGTTTCAGTGATCGTATCGCCAACAATCTCCTTGTCCTTTATCCAGATCAACAAAAGGCGTTCCATCTCTTCCAGGGTAGGGGTACGACGTTTAGAAATAATCATGATCCACTTCGAAGGTTTCACTGCTTTAATGGCTGCCTTCTGTTTTAGGATCGTCGAGATCGTAGACATATTCCGGCCATATTGTTTAGCCAGATCGCTAACACGCACACCTCGCTCATGCTTTTCTATTATTTCTTGTTTTGGTTCTAATGAAAGCATTGACTTCTTCTTTTTCTCACCACTACTACTTCCTGAACCGAAACTAAGCTTTTTAGGACCCATGATTATACGTAAAACCTAAAAACAAAACGTGAAAAAGGAAGATAAAAAGTACTGTTAATAATGGAGCGAATAGAGAACAACCACACAATGCTCATGAGATGAGAGGACTGATCAAGGCGACGCTCGATTGGCGTCCTTTCGACGTGCTGCCGTCTACCGGCGTCAACAAGAAACTACGCTTTGAGAAAATTCCACGTGTACGCGTATGATCTACGTCGTATGTTGGAGCAAGACTTGGGTGTCGAGACAGAAATTTGGTCGAATTTTACTTCGGATATTGGAAAATTCGTATGTGAAGACTTTCGTATGTAGAGGTTCCACTTATATGTATATATATATATATATATATATATATATATATATATATATATATATATATATATGTATATATGTGTATATATATATATATATATATATATATATATATATATATACATATATATATATATATATATATATATACACATATATACATATATATTTATATATATTAATATATACTGTATATATATATATATATATATATATATATATATATATATATATATATATATATATATATATATACAGTGAACCCTCGTTTATCGCGGTAGATAGGTTCCAGTCGCGGCCACGATAGGTGAAAATCCGCGAAGTAGTGACACCATATTTACCTATTTATTCAACATGTATATTCAGACTTTTAAAACCTTCCCTTGTACGTAGTTCTGTTAACAAACTACCCTTTAATGTACAGAACACTTAATGCATGTACTACAGTACCCTAAACTAAAACAGGCACAAATATTAAAGGTGATTTTATATCATGCATTTCCTAAACACGCTAAATAGCACGATAAAAAATGGCAACCAATGTTTTGTTTACATTTATCTCTGATCATAATGAAGAAACAAACTGGAGGTAGAGCTTTGCTTATTACCCAGACATATTTCCCATACTTTTCCCTTAGAACTACATCACATCTTCCTACTTTAGATATATATATATATATATATATATATATATATATATATATATATATATATATATATATATATATATATATATATATATATATATATATATATATATATATATATATATATATATATATATATACATATATATATATATATATATATATATATATGTGTGTGTGTGTGTATATATATATATATATTTATATGTATACTGTACACATATACATACCTACATATATACATAAATACATGCATACATATATATATATATATATATATATATATATATATATTACTGTATATATATGGGTTATGGAAAAAATCCGCGAAGTGGTGAATCCGCGATGGTCGAACCGCGAAGTAGCGAGGGTTCACTGTATATATATATATATATATATATATATATATATATATATATATATATATATATAGTGGAACCTCTACACACGAATGTATCTACATCCGAATTTTCCAACATCCGAAGTAAAATTCAAGCAAATTTTTGACTCTACACCCGAATTTTATTTCGACACACAAAGTAAACATTACGCCATTGAGCGTCGAGTGCTCAGTTCTCTATTCTTGTGTGTATCGTGTGGTTGTCCTCTGTTTGGTCTGTTATTAACAGTGCTTATTTTCTTCCTTTTCTCACATTTCCTTTTCGATTTTACCTATAACCATGGTGCCTAAGAAGCTAAGTTTCAGTACAGGCAGAGAACACTGCTCCCAATCAGGAATAACATTATAGAAGCCGCCTGCAACATGAGAGATGACACCGACAATTCTTACACCATGGAAGAACTCAACACGGCTCTTACTAAAGGCAGAAAGGACACTGCCCCTGGAACCGACTTAATCACATACATTATGCTAAGGAACAGGGGAAGCCCTGCGAAGTTGGTGTACTTGCATTTAATCAACAGAACACAGAAAGACTCCGCCCAATAACATGGAACCAACAGGACACAAAACCCATCCCAAAACCCAAAGAACCAGACACCTACCGACCCATAGCTTTAATTAGCTGCACCGAGAAAGTAGCTGAACAAATGGTACTCAGTAGACTTCAATGGAAAATAGGCCCACTACATCACTGCCTTTATGCCTACAGGAAAGGCTTAGGCACTCAAGAATGTATAACCGATGTGCTTACAACAATCAACGACAAAAAAGCCTTTGTCATCTCTCTCGATCTTGAGAATGGATTTGAGCTAGCCAGCTCTCCAGCCATCATCTTCACACTTGTTGAAAAAAGAGTGAAAGGACATTTACTGCACTGGACTCGTATCTACACTGTAAACCATGAAGCCAGAGTCACCTTTCAAGGAAAAACCTCAGAATTCATCCCCCTAGAAAATGGAATGCCACAAGTGGGCATACTAAGCCCCCATCTGTTCAACCCACAAGACCAAGGGGCAACAGACATACGATGGCTATAGCACTCCTGCCCCGTGGTCTCCGGACCCCATGCAGTACAACTTCAGCAGCAAGCAAAGCTCTCTGCACACCAGAGCAACTCTCTGAAGCAGCTAAAAATGCAATCAGCAACACCTCAGCTCCCAACATCTACTATACTGATGGATCACTTGACTATGACATTCCTGCAGCAGCAGCTGCAGTCGTTTCTCCGTCAGGCTACAGAGAAAATTGGAGGCTTTCAAACCATGCCTCCATGCTACAAACCAAGCTAGTGGCAGTTGCCTAAGCCCTAGAACACTGTCAATCTACAAGAAGGAAACACAACAATTCATACGAATTCGAGAGGAGCCATTTTGGCTCTCAGCAACAAAGAACCTACTGAAAATGTCTATCTATTCACAGCAATACAGTAGCTAGCCCTAGCCCATCAAAGCAACAACAGGCAAGTAACTCTGAATTGGATCCCATGTAATACCGGAATCACTGGCAATGATGAAGCCGATTACCTAGCCAAATCTGCCCTAATGTGCCAGACAATAAGCATCACACTTCAATCTTCACTGAAAACTATCAAGAATCGAATGGCAGCCTTTTGCAACATCCAAAAGACTTGCGAAGTAAGGTGAGCCTTCCTTGATGGATCAAGATCAGCAAAATGGTACATTGAAGCATCAAATCTAGTACCATATCCACTTGCAAGAGAAATACCCCGTCAAGTTGCAGTTATCATTTGCAGACTGCAACTGGGGTATCTGTGCAACTGGCAAATCATCATGGACAATGATGAGGCCCCAGCAGCATAGCAGAGACCTGAAAGACCGTGCAGCTACTGCGAGCAAGCAGCTGATGAACCTCTGTAACATTATCTACTGCACTGTCAAGAAACAAGCCTACTCAGACAGGATTTCAACCTCAATAAACCTGTACCTGCGACAGCAATTGGTAAACACATAATTGCCAATGTTGATACATTCTCAGCCTTTCTCCGCAACTACCCTCCACTAAGATAACGTAGTAACAGCCAGTGGGCTCTCTTTGGGAGGATGCCTCCTCCCCTCCATCACCCTCCTTTTCCAAAAAGAGGCAGGGGCGCCTCTAAAATAAGCAAAGAAATCCTTGCTTATTATTATCCCTTACCCACATCCTATCCTAAAAACCACCTACAAATAAAAGTTGCAGATCATCCCACAACCAAATCGCCTACTACCCATAAAACACAACCAAACACCTACGGGCTGCAAGTGTGCAAGAGCCCGTGCCTGGCTGTAAGGGTCAGGCAAAAGAAAAAATAAAAAAAAGGAATTAAAGAGTTTGAGCAGGACTCAAACCCCAGTCTGGCAATCACCAGTCAGGGATGTTACCACATAGGCCACCACCACCTGATGATAGTGAGAAACAGAAGACTGAGAGCCTCCCATCAGGGTTTAAAGAGACTTGTTAATGAGAAACTGACATTAGTATCTTTCCCTAAAACTCTTGAAGAAAGAGTAAATAAATAGGTGCTCTGGTCAGAAAACACTTGCCTAAGGGACCGGATGCTCTTACGTAAATATAAGAAAAAATGGTTTCAGCTATAGAATAATTTTTTTTCTTAAAAAACACTATTCAAAACAAGAACCATAGACATTCTCCATGACAAAAATTTAATCATCTCAGTTTCCAAATTTCCAAGTAGAGGTCATGAGTCGCGCCCTTTAACCTGTTAAGCATCACCCACGTAATAATACATTTAACACGATCTACTCGCTACCGCCTTCAACGTGATATTACGTTCATGACTTTAAATGCGTGTTTCAAGTTGTCAGTCTCGTAATAAAGATGTTTACTGTTCTCCTGTATTTATTATAGGAACACCACTTGGCAACACTCAGAATATATATGGTGTCTGGCAACTTTGTCCTGAAGGTCGCTTAACAAAAGACAACTGTTACTGTCTGATTTCCTTTCAGTGCTCTTCAGGTGTTTATGAAGAGAGGGTATTTTGTTTTGTTTCTTTCACAATGAGTGGCCTGAATACAAAGTGTGTATCTTTAGATGAAATAAATGTAATACCAGATGAGGAGTCTGTTGATAAAAGAGTAATAATGCATTGATGTGTAATATTTGATTTTTCATTCCATATGTAGCCTTTTTGAATAAAATAATAGTATTTATTGTTTTTTATTCCATTATTTGATTAATATTCCTATATTTGATTATAAATACAAATTATAAGCATAAAAATTTATATCAACTTTCAAAAAATATCATTAGTGAAAGGACCGCTAACTACAAAAAAAGCAATGACGATACGTTAGCAGTAAGGTGGTCCAGAAGGGATGCTTAACAGGTTAAAAGTGAAGACACACCTGCCCCCTAATATTAAGAGCTTTGAAATGTATCACTATCAAAACTTGGCTAATTAATTGTACTGTATATTAGAGGACAGCGATGGAGTTTCATATTTGCCACCTTCCGTATTAAAAGCAGCCGGCCTAACCTTCTCTGGATTTAGCACTCAAACTTGAAACATACTATCTTTGTGGAGAACGGAATCTAATCCACTCCTCACAACGGTAATTTAAATCAAAGTACTATCCCTCTGCAGTAATTACTAACAAACCCAGAGGAAGGCAGCCCAAGATGCAATAAAAGTTATCACAAAAGGGAAGAGGGGTTACGTTGAGTTGTACTGATTGTGACAGAGAAACTGAAATAACAAAGGCCCTCTTATTATAAACTACTAAGAGTGCCTCATTATTTTACTAGAGGTGTCTATTGAAAGGGAAAAAAATGTGAAATTTTGTTTTGAATTTTACAGGTAAATATGGATAAATTGAGGTTCTTCACTAATTTTTTAATGGAGAGTTTCAATATATACATTTATTGATATACAATTTTTATGAACAACAATGTTTTTTTTTTTTTTCCAGAGAACTCCCATCATTGGTGACAAATTTGCTAGCCGTGCAGGACAGAAAGGTATTTTGAGTAGACTATGTCCATCAGAGGATCTTCCATTTTCAGATAGAGGAATCACTCCCGATCTCATGTTTAATCCTCATGGTATTCCTTCACGTATGACTGCAGGTAAAGATCACAAGCTTATTAGATATCTGCGTAATATACTAAATGTGTAGCTCTTAAGTACATGATAAAAGAAGCTCCCTTAAAATTAACAAAAAAGATTTATTTATTAATATATATATATATATATATATATATATATATATATATATATATATATATATATATATATATATATATAACTTCAAAAGTTCAAAGTTGGAGCAAATGTTTTCATGTTGACCAGGCTGACATGAGTATTTTTATAGTTTATATATGACATCGGTTTTTGACGTTGTTAATAGTGGCGGGGTGTTGCAATAACAACCCCCACACCCTTGAATCACACTAAACAGACAAATATCTCCTCTGCACAAACTTTCCCCTTACTTTATCATTAACCAGACTCTTAGACAAAAAGGACATAAACACAAACCATAACATAATCTTAAAAATATATTTCCTAATACCAAAAACAATCACTTAATACTAAAAAGTCACCAACCATATTCCATAACCAAAAAAATAATCACAACTCAGTACTACAATCTTAACTTAACACAAAATAAACATTAATTAACAAAAAAACTTCCGCAATCTAATAAACCCTATCAAAACTTAAAAGCTAAAATATACCACAACCACAACATAAACAGAAATATTTTATATATTTCTGAGTGGACACCATCGTCCACACAAGGGCCAAACTACCACTACAGTATATGGTAAACAGGAGAGTCTCTTAATTTGCCATAACGGCCTCAACTCCTTGATTCACACGTGTCAAGATCATCATCATCATCATCATCATCAACAACAACCACAATCGGAAGTAAACGGGCCAGGTCATCAACAATCGTCGATTCAAAGAGCAGTCTAAATATAATCAGTTCCGGGTCAAGTCATCAACAGTGAATTTAAAAAAAAAATCTTTCTCAAAGGAGTTAGTCTCACCAAGGAGGAATCACGGCTGTCAAAATAATTAAACACTTCCACGCTGGTAAATAATAATGATAATCCAGCATTCAAATCCCAAGAACTGACGCTTATAGCAGTCAAATCAAAATAAGCATTCACCCAAGACATTCACCACTGTCGTAACCTAACTAAAAACATAAACAAACAATCTCATTTAAACCAACAGTCTTTCTCACAACAAACAATCGATACACTAACACTCTCTCTCTCTCTCTCTCTCTCTCTCTCTCTCTCTCTCTCTCTCTCTCTCTCTCTCTCTCTCTCTCTCTCTCTCAGGATTTGGCAAACAAAAAAAATAAAAATAAAACAAAAATTAATCCTCCACACCATTATTATTACATTGGGTATGCTAATTTCTCGATTCATTGGTTTTTTGTCATTATTTGAAGTAAATTTTGATTCTTTCTAATTTGAGGTGTGTGTAGTAGTTGAAGCAACAATTTTTCCTAGTCTAGACAACTCAGGTGATTTTCAACATTCCAAATTTCAAAATCTGATAGTAGTGTCAGGAAGGCATGGATACTTCTTTGACAGAAAAACCTACAAGGAATTGAGGCTAGTGTCCTTATACTGAAACCTCTGAGAAGAATTTGGCATGAACTTCTTGAAATGCCTATATTCTTCAACAGATAGAACAATATTAGTTAATGATCTAAGTAGAATAATAATCATTATACTGGTATATGTAACCACTTGGAAACCAATGTCATAATTCTCGTAAATACTTAAGGATCGGTGCCTAACCTAAAATAAGCCACTTGATTTGATACACTGCCACGTAAATGACTCAAAGAAATTTTTGTGAACTGCAGTGAATTGGCACACGAAAGTAAATGTCTGTCAGGCTGATGGAGAACATCCAATCCTCTTTCTGGATTGCACCATTGCTGCTAGGACTTTCGACAGAGTTGTCACAAATATCTTTGTAAGGATGAGCGCTTTTTCAATTTTGATAATATATATTAGTCTTCTGCTTCCTGATAGTTTCAGCACCAGAAACATACAGTTTTAACATTCCGGAGAGAGAGACAATACTTCTGTTGCTTCTTTGTACAATGAAATTTTACACCTCTTGTTATACGTACTAGGATTGTGGACATACCTGTGTAATTGGATTGATGTAGCTGATAAAGGAGCGTGAAAGTGGGATTGAGGTACTGTATTTGATAAAGAAAGTAGTAGTATAGGAGAATATGATATCCTTCTTGGAAAACTAGCAAAAACCAATGTTCTGTGGAACAACTCCCAACTTGATTTCAAAATTAAGTAATGTCTACTTCATGAAAGGCCTGATCGAAAATAATCCACGTCACTTGATTGAGCTGCCACAATATCTTTTTGAAATACGATTGTCTTCTCTTAGAAGAGTAATATAACTACGAAGAAGACTTAGCAATATCATGCCCCCTGACCCCTGAAGGTAGTTGCTGGAAATGAAGTAGAAAAAGAGAGAAAAGGATACATCTGCCTCGTCAAAATTAGCTTGACATGAAATCTCTTTAATAATTTTTGTGATGTTATAGATATTGAGAATAACACCTAAAACAGATGAAAAGATCAAGTAAAGCTTTTAAGAATCGTAATCTGATTTGATCAGGGCACAACACAATTGTTCCTCACATTTACGAACAAGATTTGTAAAGGTACCTGATAGTTCAATAGCAGTATTGGTAATGGTTCAATTCAGACAGATTAAGAAATCAATAATCATAGGGGACCCACAAATCTTTCTCTAACAATGGACAAGATCACACCTAGAACTGAGTCATTAAAAAGGATTATCACCGCATGACCTAAATTTTGCCAAGCCAAATACTAATTAATCGAGTGGTTTTTTAGGTAAAATTTTTCTAGTTAATCAAGTACTGTAGCCTTAATTCAAAAAAGACTTTTTGACCATTTACATTAAAGAAGTCATTAGATTTATTTATTTTGGAGATGCCACCAAAGAAGGCCTGCTTAACATACTACTATCCTACTGGGCTTCAACTGAGATATTGAGCAGATGCAAAAAAGCCAACAAAGTCCTTATTTGTCTTAATACCTAAAAACTTTGAGAATAGAGGCCAAAATTCCATCTCAGTAGAAAAATGAGCATAACTAGTTTTGACCACTCATATCCTCTGGAATAACTTGACAACTTTCTTAAGCGAAATAACCAAAAGAAATTTATCCTACATTTCGTCAAATATCTTCTATAAGCCAGAGGATCAACATGACCAAACTGTTGAGTATGGAAAATGCTTACTAGGTTACTGCATTTCCACAACTGGTATCTGAACCTATAGAACACTTGTCAAAGGATATGAATATGTATGATGATGCCAAACCCTCACCATCTATTGATGTCCTCCAGAACCTTTGGTGGTGTATTGTTTGCGTCAAAATTTTGGTTCTGAAACTCTTGAAAAAAAAAACTGTTGGTCTTCAGCTGCTGATTCTCATCTTAATTTGTTGGACAGGAACTTATGGTCTTTTAAATTTCTTATTACTGATCTAGATATTAATCTCTGGGACTGTTGTTCAATGAGTTCATTATGTATGTTGCATAAGATTTTTTATAATTCTGACCATCCTTTACATTCAGATCTTCCCAGACAGTTCCATCCTGTTCGTAATACTAGGCATGCAGTTAATGCTAATAGTCAGGCCTTCTTCATCATGAGGTTCAATGCTACACAGTACTCTAAAAGTTTTATTCCAGCTGTGACCAAGTTGTGGAATGATCTTCCTAATTGGGTAGCTGAATCAGTAGAACTTCAAAAGTTCAAACTTGCAGCAAATGTTATGTTGAACAGGCTGACATAAGTCTTTTTATAGTTTATGTATGAAATGTCTGTTTTAATGTTGTTAATGTTTTTAAAATGTTTTATTTTAATTGTTCATTGCTTCATATCTTTTATTTGTTTCTTTATTTCCTTTCCTCACTGGGCTCTTTTTTCCCTTTTGAGGCCTTTGGGCTTATAGCATCTTGCTTTTCCAACTAGGGTTGTAGCTTGCCTAGTAATAATAATAATACTCTGAAACTACTAACTCTATAATTAGTGACTCCTGATCTACAAAGACCAAGCCAAGAACCATAATTGCCAGATTGACTGATGTTGCAGGGACTCGCTCAAACAGAATGTGGCTGAAGCTCTGAAACTGTGTGAGAAGTACAGTCAACAGACAATAGATGTTGCAGAACACCATCAACCCAAGATTATAACGTCACTTTTCTGGCACCGGGTTAATGTCTGCAGATCACTTGTTTTAGGAAAAGCACCTATCAGTCTGACTTTGAGTACTTAAGCACCAGAATAGGTCTCCAAGTAGAGGTCTGAGCCATATGAGATCTCCATCTTCCTATGCTTAGCATCCCTATCCAGAAGTCTTTTATTTACTAGTGTCCCATTACTGCATACTGACAGGTGAAAGGGAAAGGTATTCCTTGCAGTGAGTTAGAAAGCCACACATTGTTTACCACAATGCACAGTACACAGAGTGGTGATCAACCTTCACAGATAAAAAACTATTTAATTTACATTTACTGTTCTGAGGTTTAAAAAGGTAGGAGACATGTGAGTAATCCTGAGCCAAAGTAAAGTATTATAAACCAAACATTACACTTGAAGCAAAGTGAATGTCAAATCATTTTGTGAGAATGTTCAGGGATCACAATTTTTTTCAACATTTTGGTTAGATCCATTAATTTATACAGGAAAGACTTTATATAGTTTGGAGAAACATTCCAAATTTCAAATTCATTTGAGAAATATGAACTCTCAATTCCAGGTGTATTACTTGAACTTCTGGGAGGAAAGGCAGCTGCAGAATTTGGCAAATCTTTTGACTCAACACCCTTTGAGTTTTCTGATGAAGACCCTGCTGTAGACTATTTTGGTAAAATTTTGGAAAAAGGTAAGCTAAGAAGTAAGGATATATATTTTTCTCTACTTGGATAAATGCAGTTATTTAAGATTTGTAAATAATGATTGTAATATATGGCCTATTCAAGTTATATATAGAAATTAAATTATTCTAAAATCTTATTAATTATTTGACCTATTCCAGGGGGTTTCAACTATTATGGTGAAGATACTCTCTACAGTGGAACTGATGGTCGAATGATTGAGGCAAAAATTTTCATGGGTATTATATATTATCAGAGACTCCGTCATATGACAGCAGATAAGTGGCAGGCAAGTTATATTTAATAATCTCCATAAAGCCTCTTTATAATTCAGTTATTTTGAGACATTATGGTTGATACCCCAGTTTTCAACATAAAAATTTCCAACTAATATTTTATACTATAGATTTAGGCTAGGTAATAAAAGAATTTGACATCTGGAATTTATAACTATTTTATTTTATCTCTGTGAACCTCCCCTGAAGTTCATGTTGGTTGTATTTGGCAGCTTGGTATGTCACCGTTACAGCTTGGTATGTCACTGTTACCCCTCAAAAATGAAAAAAAAATCGCCATGTTCTTTCCTTCTAATATACTAATGTCTCTAGTAAAGTAATCAGACCAATCACTATCTAACGATATAACATACTGCGCATGTTGTATCGCCACTTTCAGTCTCCAAGTCGCTGTAGTGGTGTCAAGACATGCACTCCAGATTGTCTGTGCTTATGTTTTCTTGTTATGTTTCAGGGGTTTAACGATTTCTTTTGTATTTGTTAGCAATTACTGCCTAGATAGGGCAATGGAATGGTTTTTGGGTGATCATGATATGTACAGTGGAACCTCTACATACGATTGTCCTAACATACAAATTTTCCAACATACGAAGTAAAATTCGACCAAATTTCTGTCTCGACACCCGAAGTAATGCTCCAAAATCCGATGTAGATCTTGGCTACGCCGGTAGATGGCAGAACGTAAGAGGGACGCCATTGAGCGTCGAGTGCTCTGTTCTCTGTTCTTGTGTGTATCGTGTGGTTGTCCTCTGTTGGGTCTGTTATTAACAGTGCTTATTTTCTTCCTTTTCTCACATTTCCTTTTTTATTTTACCTATAATCATGGTGCCTAAGAATCTAAGTTTCAGTACAGGTAGTGGTGAGAAAAGGAAGAAGGCAAGTCTTTAATTAGAATTGAAGCAAGAAATTATAGAAAAACATGAGAGCAGTGTGCATGTGAGTGATACTGTATGGCTAAACAATATGGCCGGAATAGGCCTATGATCTCGACGATCATCAAGCAGAAGGCAGCCATTAAAGCAGATAAACCATCGAAGGGGAACACCATTATTACAAGACATCGTAGCAATACCCTGGAAGAGATGGAATGCCTTTTGTTGATAGGGATAAAGGACACAGAGATTGCTGGCAACGATCTTTTGTGAGAAGGGCCAGCGTGATGAACAGAAAGAAAGAAAAAAGTGAAGCAAAGAAAACCAAGATAGCATTAACAAGCTCTTTTAAAAAAAGTCTTCTCTCTTTTTCTGTTTCTCTCTAAACATAGCATTAACATGTTCTTTAAATAAAATCTCTCTCTCCCTCTCTCTCGTTCTTCTTCACTGTTATAGTGTTAGAGACGTCTATTATTTTTTTTCTGAGAGAGAGAGAGAGAGAGAGAGAGAGAGAGAGAGAGAGAGAGAGAGAGAGAGAGATTAAACAAAAATGTGTTTAGAGTACATATGATTTTTAACAGCGTCAACGAGTTGAAAAACAATTAAATGTAACTAAGAAAGTAATAACAGCTAATCTGAATTCCTTTATTAACTAAAACAAATATTGATACAAACACACTTGTGTGCGTATGCACAAACACACACACACAGGTGCAAGAATTGCTACGCAGTAAGAGACAGACGGTCGGGGAGGAGGTAGAGATGGTGACTGCGATAACGTACCATAACTTGTCACTGAAAGTGATGAAAATTGAAAATCAAAAGAAAAAATTAAAAAATATGAAATATAAAAATAAAAATAAATAAATAAGCTAAGTTAGATTAAAGTTTCCGTAGTGTAAGTTACGGTACGTTATCGCAGTCACCATCTCTACCTCCTCGCCGATCGTGTCTCCTCGTGCGTGTGTGTGTGTTTGCGCATACGCACACGAGTGTGTTTGTATCAATATTTGTTTTAGTTACTAAAGGAATTAAGATTCGCTGATATTGTTTTTTTAGTTACATTTAATTGTCTTTCAACTCGTTGACGCTGTTAAAAATCATATGTACACAACACATTTTTGTTTAATCTCTCTCTCTCTCTCTCTCTCTCTCTCTCTCTCTCTCTCTCTCTCTCTCTCTCTCTCTCTCTCTCTCTCAGAAAAAATTAATAGACGTCTCTAACACTAACAGTGAAGAAGAACAAGAGAGAGAGAGAGAGAGAGAGAGCATTTATTTAAAGAACATGTTAACACCATGTCTACCTTCTCGCCGATCGTCCGTCTCCTCCTGGCGTAGCAAATCCTACACCTGCGTTTGCCTGTCTCTAAGGTAAAGTGACAATAAAACACATTTTTTATTTATTATTTCTTTATAATTATCTTTTTTACATTCTTCTTTCATACTATGCAGTTATGTTATTGTTATGTGTAATTATATGTAGTAATTTATTAAGGAGTTAATTTAGGTTTTTGGGGTGTGGAACGAATTATACAAATTACAGTGTATTCTTATGGGAATATTTGCTCCAACATACGATTGTTTTAACATACGAGGCAGTTTCTGGAACGAATTAAGATCGTATGTAGAGGTACCACTGTATTCTCTCTGTATCTGTTGGCGGAGACATCTTTTTGTTTAGAGAAATATATTTTGAGGAGTGTACAGGCCTAACTGTTCGTCTTTGGAAAAGAGTATTTCATGGTTCCTGATCATATTAAAATTTGAGAGCATAAAAGAGGGAAATCGGGAGAAGACTAAGCTTGATTATAGATGGGCTGATGACGATAATGCCACTCCAGCCTCTAACTCTGCTACAGTTGTAACAAATTATTATTATTATTATTATTATTATTATTATTATCATTGTTATTGATATTACTTGCTAAGCTACAACCCTAGTTGGAAAAGTAAAATGCTATAGGCCCTAGGGCTCCAACAGGGAAAATAGCCCAGTGAAGAAAGAAAATACGGAAAATACAAGAGAAGTAGTTAACAATTGTGATAAAATATTTTAAAATACAAATTACTCAAAATTTGTGGTTTTTCATACATAAACTATAAAAACTTTAGAAAAACAAGAGAAGGAGAAATGAGATAGAATAGTGTGCCTGAGTGTACCCTCAAGCAAGAGAACTCCACCCGAAAACAGTGAAAGACCATGGGCTATGTCACCATCCAAGACCAGAGAATAATGGTTTGGTTTTGGAGTGTCCTTGCCCTAGAAGAGCTGCTTACCATAGCTAAAGAGTGTCTTCTAGTTTTGATAGTCATAAGCTTCAGAACCGTTTAACGTCACTAGCTTCTTTAGTGGAAAGCATTCGGTTAAGGATTATAGTCCAGCCCTAACCTTCCCTGTTTCAAAACCAGTCCAAGTCCCCAAGTAAAGGTTCATTTGGTACATGGCACATCCCAGCTTCAAAATCCTCTCATATCACCTCAAATTCTTTATTTACTTTAGACCCTTTGCAAAACCCTTGCATGCCTACATTTTTAGCCTCTCTTTTAGATAACTAGAGTTAGACAGATGACCGAGATGGTAGCCAGGAACCTAATATTGTTCCTCTTACTAAAGTGAACACTTATAGAAAACCACTTAGTCCCTGTGATGAGATGGTAGGTTGGATCCTTATATCACTCCTCTTGATGAAGTAAGCTCTAAACATCTTATTTTGTTTTTGGATGGTGTGGAAAATTGTATGATTCCTTTTGATCAAAATATTTTCTTTTTGAATTGATCTACTAAAGATTCCGCTAAATCTGTTTGGTTACATAATTTTGGAGATGGCGGTGTATATTGTTCATTTGCTAGCTTGGCCACTAGCTTCTCACAGGTTTTCTCTTTCTGGGAAAATGTAGACGTACCTAAATTGAGAAAACAAGTCCCTTTAAACACCTTTGTATCAGTTCTCATCTGAGGTAAAAAAGGAAACAAATGACAGTTTAATAATTTCATAGAAAATCCTTCAGGTAAAGAAGATGCTGATGAATATATATAGGAAGAATCAGACGAGTTATCTCCATTTAGTCCTCAAGACAGCTAATTTCTAAAAGATATCCAAATATGTTACTCTGGGTAAGCTGTAAATTTTATTATTCTGAGTTATTAGGAATGACTGCTACCACTGTGATTTATGCACATCAGTTTTCACAGTTCGTTGGGGTTAAGATTGATAAATTGTCATCCTAAATACAAAGAAAGATGTTAATTTACATTCTTATTTGTTGTTGAAACCTTCTAAATTTACATTCTTATTTGGTGTTGAAACCTTCTAACCAACAAAGATAGATCAGTTGCCCAAGCTTGCTCTGGATTATGATCCAATGTCTGTCTATGAGCTCATCAACAAATGAATTGAAATTATGAGAAACTAATAAACTTGAATTACTAGCTTACCTTAAAGAATTCTTTTAGAATTTCTTTGGGCATTTGTCAGCAGTATAAAAATATATATGATTAGATTGAAGGTTTTCTGCTATTCAAATAAAAGTTAATGAATCATTTTGCTTTAATGTTGCCAGGTACCTAAATGAAGTAATGTTCAGATAGTTAGGTTTAGATCATTATTATCCCTTGATAATATATAAATATTGAATTTATAATTCTTGTCAGTATGAAATGCATTTCAGATTCACGCTGCATGGTTTCTGATACAGTCACGTTCTTAAGTGATGATACGGTATACTTGTATACTTTTATTTGTTCCAACACAGGGACTTACCTCGAACTACTTTCTTAGGAGTTACCTGAAACCTCCTCTCAACCGACCAGAGTTTTGTGTAGTTTACCCTACTTCCATTTTCTGTGGTGGAAGGCCTATGCGGATGGATACGTGCCCTGAGGGCAATCTCAAGGCAGGCCTCATGTTAGCTTGGGTCTCGACCTTCAGTAAGTTCTCTGGTCGCGTCGTGATATCATCTCGACGCTCTCCATATCTCAGTGCGACCCTTTGTGTCCCCGACTCTTGTGTACCGCATGTGTTTCCACGTGGTCTGCTGTGCTTACCCATGTGCTTTCGTGCTTTTAACTTAATTCCCTCGTGTTTTCCCTTGTGTTTTTTAGCGTTCTTTTTCATTTTCCGCTATGTTCCTGTGTCTGGCGGTATTGTGTTTGTGCGTGATGGAGCATGCCCGCCGTTGTCCTGGGCCTAGGGCCGGGAAGTTGTGTGGAGTGTTTTTGTCCAAGCCCGATGTAGACCCGGACTCCCTTTGTTCCTCGTGTAGGGGTAAGGTGTGCTCGTCTTCGGACACGTGTCCTGAATGTATTTCGTGGAGTGAAGTTCAGTGGGTGAAGTTCGGGACTAAGAAGAAGAAGTCGTCAAAACGTTCTCCCAGGAAGGCAAGTTTTTCTTCTCCTGCGACATCGGCTGGTGAGAAATCGGACAGGGTTCCTTCTTCTTCCCCTACCCAGAGTAGGGGACGAGGTAAGTCAGTTGAGGGGAAGAAACTGGTGCTTCTTTCCCAGGAGTGTCTTTTAGATTCTGGGGTGACAGTTTCTGTACAGGCAAGTGGGGGACCTGAGGGTATGTTTTGTGAGGGTCCAAAGGACGTTGCCCTTGTGCAAGGGGGGCACGTTTCGGCTGGCGACCCTGTGTGGAATAAAAATGTACCTTTTTCTTCTCCAGATTCTTGGGGTAGATGTTTCAGACACCTCCGCAGCGGAAGGCGCCCCAGGGAAAGAAGATTCCCCGCTAGAAGATCCCCTCGGATGGAGCCTACCGAGGACACCATGTAGGTCTCCTATGAGAGTGGAGGACGGTTTGGGCTCCTGTTTCCAGATTATAGAGCGTCCTACTACTTCTCTAGCGCCTTCGTCGGCAATTCCTGAGGTTTTTCTGCAACCGTCGACGTCCGGGACCCAACAGGTGTTGAGCAAAGCTCCACCTGCCCCTCGGTCCCGTTATAGAGAGATGTCGGAGTCTTCGGCAGCAGGTTCCTCATTTTCTTCGGAGGAAGAAGTTCGAAGGAAACACCGGAGGAGGAGAGATAGATCTAGGAGAAGACGGTCCTACTCTAGGTCTCCATCTAGGTCGCGGCATAGCAGGAGGAGATCTCATTCCCCGCAACGGAATGTCAGAAGAAGTTCTTCTCCGAATGAACAATGGGTCCTCGTCCCCCGCAGTAAGCTTAAGGACCTTACTACGGTCACGAGCACTGCGGGTCGGCTTACCGGAGACAGTCCTCCTAGAAGGGCCTCCGACAGCCGCAAGTCGGCTACAGCCATGGACCATAGATCCTCGTCGGACAGGCGTAAGACCTCGAAGAAGGAGACTCAATCCGCCCAGCGGAGGGAGTCGCCTCTTAGGACGGGCAGCCGCGACGAGTCAGCCTGTGGGAGTGATCGTCGTGCACGGCTACCTCCGTCGAACATTCCCATGGAAGAGCTCGTTCCCTGGTTAAAAGATCAACGAACTGCGGTGGCGCCCGTCTCTTCCAAAGGGCGCAACCTCGATCCTCATCAGAGCGCAGTTGCCCGCTTCAGTGCCACATCCCATCCCCGGACGGAGGAAGCGGTTGATGATTCAGAAGAAGTGCCAGCGGAGGACTCCGCGTATAGGAGAGTCATCAACCTGATCAGGAAGCATCATAGGATCGAGGAGCCCGTACCTTCGGAGGAGGACGTCTGGAGGTCAGGCCTCAATAGAATCATGGATGAACCAGTCCAGAAGAAGCCATCCTTAGCCCTGCCTGAAGTGAGAGACGTTAAACTGGGACGGGTCCACATAGACAAAGTTGTGGCCCGAAACAGGGAGAACTCTAAAGGGCAGAGTGCTTCCAAACTCCTGCAAGGACTAAAATCGCAAAGTAAATATTATTCTTTGGAAGGACGTCCACATGGAGCCAGTAAGCTGGAAGACTCCCTGGAAGTTTTAGGCCAAGGCTCCCCAGAGGACAGGGCCTCTTCTGCGCCGATCTACTTCTCGCAAGCAGAGGCGATAATGATGGAGGAGATGTCTAAAGACACCTCATCAACGTCGCCTTCTGGTTGGACTGGTGGGCTTCTACACTAGTGGGCACCCAGATTTCCACAGAATCAGCAGATCCCTCCAAGCGTGATGCGTTGAAAGAGTTCGTCAGCTCGGGGGGGCCGCGCTCTGAAGTTTTTGACCTTCCAGTCCTTAGCCTTGTCTGCCCACTGGGTTTTAAGGAGGCAGGACTCAGTACTGAAAAATCTGTCTAAGAAGATTCCGGACAGGGAGGCGAGGACACTACGGAATCTTTCAGTGTGGGATGAAGGGCTCTTCCCGCTCAAGAAGACGGAGGAAGTCTTCGAAAAACTGGCGAGAGGAAGGAGACCGTAGTACCTAAATCGCAACCTATGAGAAGACCCGCTTATAGGAGACCTGCTCCCGAGGCTCCTTCGACATCTCGCTCTTCTCCTACCCAGGTAAGGAGAGAACCCTCGACGTCTCTGTGGTCTCAGACTACGCAGCCCACCCGAAGGGGAACAAGCTCGGCTCCAACCTCGTTTAGGACAACCTATCCTTCAGCCAGGAGGGGACGTTCTGGACATTCCTCCCGAAGGAGGTAGGGAGAGAGGCCCCCTTCTCCTGCCCAAGCCTCGGGTAGGGGGATGCCTCAAACTTTTTTGGCAAGCATGGAAGCTCCACGGAGTAGAACCGTGGACTGTGACAGTTCTAAAGGAGGGTTACAGACCGCCCTTCCGGGCAGACCCGCCCCCCCTTATCCCAGCAAGTCAGGCGGAGTGGTTAGCCCCCAAAGATCCCTTGAAGAGAGTAGCCTTGCAGGAGGAAGTCTCCACTATGTTGGCAAAAGGGGCAATGGAGACTGTTCTCCTTACGGGACCAGGTTTCTACAGTCGTCTTTTCCTGGTAGAAAAAGCAACGGGTGGTTGGAGACCAGTGATAGATCTGTCGGCCCTCAACAAGTTCATATGCAAGACCGACTTCAAGATGGACACCCCGAAGTCGGTCCTGGAATCCTTGAGGGAAGGGGACTTCATGTTGTCCATAGACCTCAAGGACGCCTATTTCCAGATTCCGATTCATCCCTCCAGCAGAAAGTACCTCCGGGTGAAATGGGGTATCCAGAGCTTGCAATTCAGAGCCCTGTGCTTCGGACTTTCTACGCCCCCCCAGGTATTTACAAGGATTTTCACGACAGTCTCCGTTTGGGCTCACGAACGGGGAATCCGTCTGATTCGTTACCTGGATGACTGGTTGCTCCTTTCTTCCTCAGAGGAAGTTTTGAAGGAACAGGGCACGGAGCTTCTTCAATTCTGCAAGGTCCTGGGTATCACCATCAACGTGGAAAAACCTCACCTGACCCCCACCAACAGGTTGACGTACTTGGGCATAGTCCTGGACTCGCTGTTAGTCAGAGCCTTCCCATCGGCAGACAGGTTGAACAATTTGGATCAAGTCCTCCGTCCGTTTCTAGCGGGTCAACCCAGAAGAGCAAAAGACTGGCAGCGGTTGATAGGCCATCTTGTGTCTTTGGAGAAACTGGTGCCTCAAGGAAGACAGAAACTCAGGAGCATCCAGTGGAATCTGAAGGATCTCTGGGATCAGAGGGACTCCCCCTACAAAATTGTCCCGATTCTTCCAGAGACCAGACAGTCTCTGGAATGGTGGCAGGATCGGTCAAACACTCTCAAAGGGATGCCACTATCTTCCGAGCCCCCAGATTTGTTCCTCTTCACGGACGCGTCCAAGGAGGGGTGGGGAGCTCACCTCCTAGGAAAAGCAGCAAGAGGCGTTTGGACAGAGATCGAGAGGACTCAACACATCAATGTCCTGGAGATGAGAGCTGTTCAGGAAGCATGTCTACACTTCGCATCCCTTCTAAAAGGAAACACAGTGGCGCTGATGTCAGACAACGCCACAGTAGTGGCGTACATAAAGAAGCAAGGGGGACTGAAGTCAAAGGAGTTGTGCGTTCTCGCGTTGGAGATCCTAAGATGGGCCGAAGAAGAGCAAGTCAGGATGAGAGCAAGATTCATTCCGGGAAAGAAAAATGTCCTGGCTGACGGCCTCAGCAGAGTGGGTCAGGTAGTAGGAACCGAATGGTCCCTTCACCCGGAAGTAGCGAAGTTCTTCATCCAAATGTGGGGCTCACCGGTGATGGATCTCTTCGCAACAAGACTGAACGCACAGCTCCCCGTATTCTGTTCTCCTGTCCCAGACCCAAAGGCGGCATTGAAGGACGTCTTTCAACACAAGTGGGACAATCTCGACGTTTATGCCTTTCCTCCATTTGCACTGATCAGACAAGTGCTCAACAGAGTCAGGATGGCTCACAATGTAAAGATGACTTTGGTAGTGCCCTGGTGTCCGGAGAGAGAGTGGTTCGCAGACCTAAAAGGGCTGGCTTGTCTTCCTCCGTGGCCCCTTCCAGACAGGCCAAACCTTCTGAGACAACCACACTTTCTAAGGTTCCATGAGAATCCTCAGTCCCTTCGTCTTCACGCCTGGAGGTTATCCAGCGCCTTCTGAGGAGAGATGGATATTCGGCAGTAACAGCAGACAGGATGTCTCGGTATCTTAGACAGTCATCAACAGCAGTATACCAGGCGAAATGGGCAACATTTACAAGATGGTGTGCCTCAAAAAAATCAAGCCCTTGAGGGCTTCGATCCCGGACATTGCGGACTTTCTCGTCCACCTCAAGGATGAGGTGGGCATGTCAATACCAGCGGTGAAAGGAGTACGTGCCGCTCTGGGCCAAGTTTTCCTCTTGAAAGGAATTGATCTAGGTGCTTCTAGACATATTTCTATGCTCATCAAGAGCTTTGATCAATCCTGTTCCCCCTATACCTCCAGGGTTCCTCAATGGGATGTGGCTAGAGTTTTTGATATGCTTAGTAAGCCTCCTTTCGAACCTTTGAAAGATATAGTAGATAGGAATCTTACGCTTAAAACTGTCTTCTTGTTAGCTAAGTTTGAGGGTTTCTCTATTCCGGCAATTCCTAGGTCAGGTAATCCGGATGACTCGAAATTGTGCCCAGTCAGATCCATAGGGAAATATCTGAAGAGGACGGCCAACCTCCGTCCAGGTATAAAGAACCTTTTCGTTTCCACGAGTCCGAATAAGAAGAAAATATCTAAGAACACCATTTCTTTTTGGCTCAGACAAGTGATCATCAAGGCATACAGTAGTGCTGGTCTGTCAGTATCAGGAAGACCCAGAGCACATGACATTAGAGGTATTAGTACCTCTCTGGCTTTTGAGAAGAACATGGCAGTAGCACAGATTCTCAGGGCAGGAACTTGGTCAAACCAATCGACGTTCACATCTCACTACCTCAAGGAATGTACGAGGAAGTCTCTAGATGGTTTTTCTATCGGGACAGTCATCTCCGCGCTCCAACCGATTTAACGGCCCAAGCCCCAGGTTCAATCGTGGATATCAATTCCAACAGACACAGGTGCGATCTTTCTACCTTCCCCTTGTCTTCTTTTTAACTATCTCTTCCCTTGGAGCTCGTGACCAGTAGGCCTGCACAAGCCATGAATATACAACTTCTTCATCAAGCACATCAACAGGGAATTCTGAAGGGTGAGTACTTAAACACTAACATGAGTTCATTGTGTAGTTTGACCTACTATCCAGTTTCCTTATCCATCTGTACCTAGCCTCCTATCTAAGTACTTGTCATTCCCGTTAGTTGGGTCTAAGTCAGGTAGGCACTCCCACCTCCTAAAGTGTAAGTCTCCTAAGAAAGTAGTTTGAGGTAAGTCCCTGTGTTGGAACAAATCACAAATTATTGGTAATTTGTATTTTTCCTAACATACTTACCGAGAACTACTTTCAGGTTATGGTCCTCCCTTCCTTCCCCGAGTGCCTAACTGATCTTTAGTATTTATTGTTTTCAAGAACTTACTGAAGGTCGAGACCCAAGCTAACATGAGGCCTGCCTCGAGATTGCCCTCAGGGCACGTATCTATCCGCATAGGCCTACCACCACAGAAAACGGAAGTAGGGTAAACTACACAAAACTCTGGTCGGTTGAGAGGAGGTTCCAGGTAACTCCTAAGAAAGTAGTTCTTGGTAAGTATGTTAGGAAAAATACAAATTACCAATAATTTGTGATTTTCTGACAAATTGTCAACCTAAAGAGCAACATCTGGCAACTACAGCAGCTCGGGCAGGAAGTTCCTGTGAAGTGCCTGATTTAAAGGGACTTTTTATCTTTCAAATTATCGTAGTGGCTTACATGTAATTTCAGACTGAAATGTTTTTATTGAAAAAAGGTTGATTAGGGAAAACTGAAATGATGAAAATGCTTTATTAATTAGGTTTAGCTTCAATTGTCAAGCATCCATTAAGAATCAAATCGTAATACTAGGTCCATGCCTATTGGTCAGAAAATTTTATTAAATTAGGCATGAGCCTACTTGACTTGCATATGATAATTATTGAAGAAAATATATTGTTATTTTACATAATCATAATGGATAAAAGGATTAAAAACATGATAATTCACTTTAGCAATTATCTAGTTATCCTGCTCTCGAGTAATGCATCGTGGCCAATTCTTGAGGTTCACGTCTTTGTTGAAACATTTGATACCCCCAAATACTGTTGTCTAACATATTTTATTTACATTTAATTTTGATGGGGAGGATATTATTCCTATACATTTCTATCATGACTCTCCATATAGCTACTGGAGTTTCCTGTCTCTCAGCTCTTGAATTTATTTGATGTTTCCCATGATGCTCATCATCCCAACTTCAGTTGATCGAAAAGTAGATTAAATACCGAATATAACCTTATGTCAACTGACAAGTTGCAGCATTTTTTCACAACTTCTCAGGCATGCCAACCTTCCGTAATCAGGGAGGCAAACTTTCTCGTGTTATTGTCCAGGAAGATTACGCATGATTGGCAGTTCTGTTTTTAATGTTCACATTTCAGTGTTTCGTTTTGTTTCATGGTTTGATACAGAAAATGACAAAATTTTTACCAGTGAAGAAATTTTTATATCTTATATTAGATTTATTCTGGATATATCTACTGATTTGCTCTTATAATTCAAAAGCAGTTTGTGAAAATAACACGAGTACTTTAATTATAATTAAAGTACTTGTGTTGTCCCTTATGAACATGAACATACATCTAATTCATCCAGGTATTGTTTACTAACCAATGAAGGGTAAGATAACTGTTTATTCAAAACTAACAAGCACCTAGCAATTAATGCAGTTTTAATATTTTTTTATAGTTAAAGGATAGGGGATGTTGAAATGAGAGCACAATGGAAACATGACAATTTCCTTTGGCAAGAGAACAAACCAAAATCAAGTAGTCAAATGAAAGGGTCCCTTATTGAGAATCAGTCATGTAGTATGGATTGAATGTAGGTAGGAATGTCGAGATAGGCTTCGGCTTCGAGTTGGTCCTCGGGTGCGGGCTGTAGTCAAAGGTTACCAGATTCCTCTATCTTTCAATCTTTACTTGTCTATAAAACCATTTCCATATCCAAGTTATCTCAAAAGTAAAAGCATTTTGAAACTAGAAATTGTAAATATTTTTGTAAAAGATGTGATAAGTTTTAAACCTTTCCCCATCCTCACATAGTAATCCATGGAAACATCTTTACAGTTTGCTAATGATATATGTAAAAAGCAATATAATGTTAATTTTGATTGGTCTAATTCAAGAAATATATGTTACAGGAAATAGTTTGGATAAACTTGTTGAATTTTTACATTTCCTTTGTTCCAATAAGAAGCTTTCATTTTCAGCCATATTGAATTCTATGGTTAAGTGAGTAGGATTTTATCATATCAGGCATTGTAGTGGGTGTTTTTTAGGTTGATTAAAGGGGGCTGGCTGGCTTATGCTGTTTTTTAAGGACAGGTGGCTTAGGAATCTCCAAACTGCATAGGAATTTTGCCCTTGATCTTCGGTTTTGTTAAGCCGATTTATCCTGAAAATTAGTGTTTTTCAAATTCTATCTCCTCCCTTGACACTTAATATTAAGACTTGGGATTACTACCTTATATAGACATTATGTAGACCTCCAATCTATTTCAAATAGAGAGTTTTTAAAGTCATTCTGTTTTTTGCTAGATATGAATTTTTTCATTATGGTTAAAAAAATGCTATAGATCAGGGTGAAAAGTAAGAAAAACAAATATATAACAAAAATTTGAAAAAGGGCAACATTTGATTGTTTAATGTTTTTCCAAGTTATATACTGTATATACCGAATTTCAATGCTATGTCTTTAAAACCAAGGGAGAATATAGAATTTAAAGGTCAATAAGTATAGTTTTGAGATACGGGCATTCAAAGTTTTTCTTTGTATATTTATTAAGACAATATTAATAAATCATGATTATTATGAATTTTATGTTCCTTTTTGGATATTGTTAAAGCAAAACAGTGTTATTTATTATAATGTAATGATAAATGAAGATCCTTTTGCTCAATATCTTGCTTCTTTAGGCTCCTGTCGGGCGAGACGTTTGTTTCTTCATCCACAACTCTCTCTCTCTCTCTCTCTCTCTCTCTCTCTCTCTCTCTCTCTCTCTCTCTCTCTCTCTCTCTCTCTCTCTCATTAGAGCAAATTTTCTTCTTCCTTATGTTAGCAAGATGTTGAAATTGTCTTTTCCACTTTGACATGATGAAATTCTTGCCGAAAACAAGAAAAACAGACGTAAAAGAAACCGAATGTCAGAGGTCAAGCTCAAACAGGTACTCTGAGGTTTGTGCTAGCACTGATTGGTGTAATCATAACTTCCTGTCTTGTGACTCTTGGAATCTATACAGGTACCATTGCTCACAATCTGTTTTATATTAAAATGTGATAATTATCAAAATTTACGATAACATAAGATATACTTCATTTTTTTTGTAGGGATCAATGTTTTTGGCTTATTGAGGTACTTTTACTAATTACTCTGTAACTATGAAAGTAAGAGGAATTTTGACAAAATATTTTGTGTACGCATTCTCCATTGCCATGTTGGTATCTGCAAATTGTGGAAGGGAACTGCAAGATATCTTTTAAAGTAGGATTTGGGGATCATATGATTTTATCTCTTGTCTGATATCAAAACTAAATGTTAATTTAATTTAAGACCAAAGATTTATCACATTTTTTTTTCATATTCCTTTTAGAAATGGGAGTATGTAGTTCAGAGAATAATTTTCCTTGACCAGTAAGAGCCATTTAGTAATATTTGGACAAAACTACAGGCGTTAGGTGTTATGTGCCTAATTTTTTTGCTGTATTAGAATTACTGTAGGCCTACAACATGTCATCTGTCCCAGAATGCCATGTCCTTCAGTATTAAAAAGGTTTGTTCACAAAACCACAAAGAATTAGATCCAAACCAAATGAGAGATTTGAAAATAAGTGTTCATGATATAAGAATTGTAGCTACATCTTACAAATATCTTCCTATGGAAAGGATTTTAGAGGCAGTTCAATGGCATACCAAATAAGTACAGTACTGTATTGTCTATCTTTGGATGATAAAGAGAGGAGATTGGATGGTTTTAATTGACTTAAAAAATTGATATTTTCCCATTCTTGTCCATCTGAATTCAAATAATTCCTTCACTTTGTCAACAGTTTGAAGGGTTACCGATTGAAATTCCGGCCTTCTGGTCTTAGGACAGGCCCCCAAGTGTTAGCTAAGATGATGGCCCCCCATTTCATAGAGGATGAGAATTCTGGGGCTTAGAGTTCTGTTATACCTGCCAACTGGCTATTTTTGACGTGTATGGGAAAGGATTCAGATTCAACAAGTATAGTTGCGAAGGATTTTGGTCATCGGAAAAAAAGTCTCTTCTGGTGCCAACTCGGAAAATTCTTTATCTGTGTATGTTAATAGCAGTTCCTCTTTAGGTTTTCCACCAGAAAAGAGGATTCAGCCTTTCCTTCACTTATTAAAAGTTCAAAAGGTATACAATATAAAAAAACTGATGAAAAAATAAACACATGAGAGAGAGAGAGAGAGAGAGAGAGAGAGAGAGAGAGAGAGAGAGAGATAGAGAGAGAGATGTATGTGTGTCACTCCATCTTGGATGTGACTGTTACTAGGAACTGGATAATTCCTGTTTTGAGTATTTCACGGGCTTGGAAATAGACATTGAGCATGTAAGAACATGACAGTTACTGCGTAGAATGTCAGGAAATGGGAATTTTCAATATTAATCTTACCCGGTGATCATGTAGCTGCAGCTCTGCTGCCCGACAGAAAAAACCTACGGGCGGGATACGCCAGCGATCGCTATACAGGTGGGGGTGTACAACAACAGCGCCATCTGTCGAGTAGGTACTCCAGTACTTCTTGTCAACAAAGAACCAATTTTCTCTCTGTCGTGCCACCGGCAAGACCTACTTGATACGCTGTTGTTTCTGGAGTTGATTTTCACGCTATTTGGTGATGTATTCTCTCTAGTTATTAGCTTTCGCTGTACAGGAGTTATCATCAATACCTTATCAAGCTTATTGATTATATTTTGGATTATTTGTTGACGACTTGGATAGATTTTGGATTTCCCCCTTTGACTAATTCAAGATGTCTGACCCTACTCAAGTCCCCAAGTACAGGCAGTGTAGCGCTAGGGACTGTTCTAGGCGTCTTCCGAAGGCCTCTATAGATCCTCACACCGTTTGTTCCAATTGTAGGGGTAAAGCCTGTCAATTGGAAGATCGATGTGAGGAATGCGCTGGGCTTTCGGAATTCGATTTTCAAGAATTCCTTAAGAATGCACGTAGGCTAGAGAAGGATAGGATCAGGAGGAGTTCGTCTCGCTCTTTTGATTTTTCCTCTCCCCATGCCCCACAACCTATTCCTTCCCCTGTAGTGGTTACACCCGACCCTTCTACTAGCTCTCAGCAACCCTCGATGGCGGACATGATGCGTGCCATTCAGGCTCTTGGTGACAGAGTTGAGTCATTAGCGAATGACCGCAATCAACTCTTGGCCGACGTCAAAGAGTTGAAGGCGAAAAGTGCAGTGGGAAGTGTAGTGAGTGCAAGTGCTGTGAAAAGTGTCAGTGTTACGCATGAGGGTGCATCTGTTCGTGCCAGTCGTCCTCCCAGTCCGGGACCTCTTGCAAGCTCCCAAGCCCAGGGGAGAAGCAATGTCGAAGGACCAAAGGGTTCGACAGGCCTTGATCAGCGTACAGATGTACCCTCAGTGGTTGCGGACGTATCTTGCAGAGATCGTCCCACCCACAAACAGACGAGTGAGCCCATTCATTCCTCGTCTGCGGAAGAAGTTTCTCGTCAGAAACGCTGGACCAAGGTCTCACGACCTCTCAAGCGCAAGGTCCCTTCCGAGCGAGTCCAACGGCCCAGGTGTAGCCACTGGGTCAGTTCGGACTCGCCGCAGTCTTCCGAAGACTGCACACCTCCCAAGAAAGGTAGAGTGGTTCCGCAGCAGGCAATCACTCCGTCTGTTGCCGCACCAACCGCTGTAGACCCTAAGTGGTCTTTGCTGCAGTCTATGCAGACTCAGCTAGCTTCCTTCATGCAGGAGTATCGTGCTGAGAAGGTTGACGCTGCACCCGTTATCCTACAACCTGCCACGGTTGTGCGCTCAGCTGACACTGCGGCTGCCTGCTCCCACACTCCGGCTGTGAGAGCTCCACCACCGATGCGCAGTCGACCCTGCCAGACGCATGTTGACGTTAGCCGACGTGCGGCACCCTCCGTTGACATGCGTGAGCTACCGCATCAGCAGTGGGAAGGTGCTGTCAAGCTGCCGTGTTTTGACGCAATGCGGCAGTCTCCGCAACCCACGGCAGTCCCCACCACGCACCACCACTCCGCTTTTGTTGTTGCCAGCTCTCAGACTGACCAGCAGCGGCATGATGTTGGATCCAGTGCAGCTACGCATGCACCCGTGCTGCCGGATTCAGCCGTTCAGCTTTCTTCTCCTCCTTTGCCGCTTCCTCCTCAGCATTCGGATGAAGGAATCTCTGATGACGACGAAGCTGCGCATTTGGACGATCAACACTCCGACATAGATGAACCCAAGACTACGCCTCCCTCCTTAGACTATAGGAAAGTCCTTGCCCTGTTTAAGGAGTTGTATCCGGACCAGTTTGTGTCTGCAGCCCCACGCTCACCTCCCTCTGAGTTCGCTTTAGGCATGCAGTCAGCAGCTCCTGCCTTTACGAAGCTCGTACTCGCGCGCTCATCCAAGAGAGCTTTAAGGGTACTGGGAGAGTGGTTGCAGGCCAAGAAGCAACTTGGGAAGACATCCTTCATCTTTCCCCCGACCAAGCTTGCTTCCAAATCTAGCGTCTGGTATGCCACGGGAGAAGTTCTCGGCTTGGGAGTTCCTGCCTCTGCCCAGGGCGACTTCTCAAGTCTGGTAGACTCTCCCCGCAGACTGGCTATTAGACGCTCCAAGATTTGCTGGACCTTTTCAGACATGGACCATCTTTTGAAGGGAGTTTTCCGTGCGTTTGAGATCTTCAACTTCCTGGACTAGTGTTTGGGAGCGTTGAGCAGAAAGACCTCCCCTTCGGATAAGGACTCTGCCATGCTCATCATGTCATGCATGGACAAAGCCATTCGGGGTGGGTCTGGCGAGCTTGCGGCTTCTTTCGTGTCTGGAGTTCTTAAGAAGCGAGATCACCTTTGCTCCTTCTTGTCGGCGGGAATCACACCATGTCAGAAGTCAGAGCTGATGTTTGCTCTGCTATCCAAGTGTCTCTTTCCTGAAGAGCTGATCAAGGGGATTGCCGCCTCGTTGATCCAGAAAGACACCCATGACCTGGTGGCGTCATCCGCACGTAAAGTCACAGCCTTACCTTCCGTGCCTAGACCTAGGATGGACACACCAGCGTCTAGGTTCATTCCGCCCTTAAGTGGCAGAACCTCCACCAGAGGAGGTACCCGTGCCGATAGTCAACGTGGCAAAAAGAAGAAGGGCTCCAAGTCCTCAAAAGGCAGAGTCTGACTGCCATCTTCTCCAGACAGCAGTGGGAGCCAGGCTCAAGAACTACTGGGAGAACAGGGGTGCAGACGCACAGTCTGTGAAGTTACTCAGAGAGGGGTACAGGATTCCATTCTTGCGCAAGCCCCCTCTAGCAACAACTCCCATCGACCTCTCTCCCAGGTACAGAGAGGAGGACAAGAGGCTAGCTTTACAGCAAGAGGTGTCTCTCTTGCTACAAAAGGGAGCGGTAGTCATAGTCCGGGACCATCAATCCCCGGGCTTCTACAACCGTCTCTTCTTAGTAGCGAAGAAGACAGGAGGGTGGAGACCGGTGCTGGACGTCAGTGCTCTAAATGTCTTTGTCACCAAGCAGACGTTCACCATGGAGACGACGAAGTCGGTGCTAGCATCGGTCAGGAAGGAAGACTGGATGGTCTCGTTAGACCTAAAGGACGCGTACTTTCACGTCCCCATCCACCCAGATTCCCAACCTTTCCTAAGGTTCGTCTTTGGGAAGGTGGTTTACCAGTTCCAAGCCCTGTGCTTTGGCCTAAGCACGGCACCTCTAGTGTTTACCAAACTGATGAGGAATATTGCCAAATTCCTGCATTTAGCAGACATCAGAGCCTCCCTCTATTTGGACGACTGGCTTTTAAGAGCTGCGTCAAGTCGTCGCTGTCTGGAGAATCTCAAATGGACTATGGATCTGACCAAGGAATTGGGTCTCCTGGTCAATTTAGAAAAGTCCCAACTCGTCCCATCCCAAACTATAGTCTATCTAGGTATGGAGATTCAGAGTCAAGCTTTTCGGGCTTTTCCGTCGGCCCCCAGAATCAGTCAAGCCCAAGAATGCATCCAGAGCATGCTGAAAAGGAACCGATGTTCAGTCAGACAGTGGATGAGTCTAATAGGGACGCTTTCATCGCTGGACCAGTTCATCGCGTTAGGGAGACTCCACCTCCGACCCCTTCAGTATCACCTAGCTGCTCACTGGAGAAAGGACATGACGCTAGAAGCGGTCTCAGTTCCTATATCCGAAGAGATGAAGTCTGCACTGACTTGGTGGAAGAACAACATTCTTCTCAAGGAAGGTCTACCACTGGCTGTTCAGACCCCCGACCACCTTCTCTTCTCGGACGCATCAGACACGGGCTGGGGTGCGACACTGGACGGTCAGGAATGCTCGGGCACGTGGAATCCGGATCAAAGAGCACTACACATCAACTGCAAGGAGCTACTGGCAGTTCATCTGGCCTTGAGAAGCTTCAAGTCCCTCCTTCTAGGCAAGGTGGTGGAGGTGAACTCCGACAACACTACAGCCTTGGCGTACATCTCCATGCAAGGAGGGACTCATTCGATGACATTGTTCGAGATCGCAAGGGACCTCCTCACCTGGTCAAGAGATCGAAAGATATAGCTTGTAACGAGGTTCATTCAAGGCGACATGAATGTCATGGCAGACCGCCTCAGCCGGAAGGGTCAGATCATCCCTACAGAATGGACCCTTCACAAGAATGTTTGCAACAGACTATGGGCCCTGTGGGGTCAGCCCACCATAGATCTGTTCGCTACCTCGATGACCAAGAGGCTCCCAAATTATTGCTCACCGATTCCGGACCCAGCAGCAGTTCACGTAGATGCCTTTCTTCTGGATTGGTCCCATCTAGACCTTTATGCGTTCCCCCCGTTCAAGATTGTCAACAAGGTACTGCAGAAGTTCGCCTCTCACGAAGGGACAAGGTTGACGTTGGTTGCTCCCCTCTTGGTTCACCGAGGTACTGCAATGGCTAGTAGACGTTCCCAGGACTCTTCCTCTAAGAGTGGACCTTCTGCGTCAGCCGCACGTAAAGAAGGTACACCCAAGCCTCCACGCTCTTCGTCTGACTGCCTTCAGACTATCGAAAGACTCTCAAGAGCTAGAGGCTTTTCGAAGGAGGCAGCCAGAGCGATTGCCAGAGCAAGGAGGACATCCACTCTCAAGGTCTACCAGTCAAAATGGGAAGTCTTCCGAAGCTGGTGCAAGGCGAATTCAGTATCCTCAACCAGTACCTCTGTAACGCAGATAGCTGACTTCCTTTTACACCTAAGGAAGGTAAGATCCCTATCAGCTCCTACGATCAAAGGTTACAGAAGCATGTTGGCAGCAGTCTTCCGCCACAGAGGCTTAGATCTTTCCAACAACAAAGATCTACAGGACCTCCTTAAGTCTTTTGAGACCTCAAAGGAGCGTCGGTTAGCCACACCAGGTTGGAACTTAGACGTGGTTTCAAGGTTCCTGATGTCACCAAGGTTCGAACCGCTTCAATCAGCCTCTTTTAAAGATCTCACTTTGAAGACTCTTTTCCTCGTTTGCTTAGCAACAGCTAAAAGAGTCAGTGAGATACACGCCTTCAGCAGGAACATAGGATTTACATCTGAAACGGCTACATGTTCCTTACAGCTTGGTTTTTTAGCTAAAAACGAACTCCCTTCTCGTCCTTGGCCCAAATCGTTCGAGATTCCAAGTCTGTCCAGTTTGGTTGGAAACGAACAAGAGAGAGTACTATGCCCAGTAAGAGCTCTTAAGTACTATTTAAGACGTACGAAGCCATTACGAGGACAATCAGAAGCTTTATGGTGTTCTATTAAGAAACCTGCTTTACCGATGTCGAAGAACGCAGTTTCTTATTACATCAGACTTTTGATTAGAGAAGCCCATTCTCATCTGAATGAGGAAGACCATGCTTTGCTGAAGGTAAGGACACATGAAGTTAGAGCTGTCGCTACTTCAGTGGCCTTCAAACAAAACAGATCTCTGCAGAGTGTAATGGATGCAACCTATTGGAGAAGCAAGTCAGTGTTCGCATCATTTTACCTTAAAGATGTCCAGTCTCTTTACGAGAACTGCTACACCCTGGGACCATTTGTAGCAGCGAGTGCAGTAGTAGGTGAGGGCTCAACCACTACATTCCCATAATCCCATAACCTTTTTTAATCTTTCTCTTGAAATGCTTTTATTGTTGTTTTTGGGTTGTACGGAAGGCTAAGAAGCCTTTCGCATCCTGGTTGATTTGGCGGGTGGTCAAATTCTTTCTTGAGAAGCGCCTAGATTAGAGGTTGTGATGAGGTCCTTTAGTATGGGTTGCAGCCCTTCATACTTCAGCACCTAGGAGTCGCTCAGCATCCTAAGAGGATCGCGAGGCTCAGTAAGGAAGACGTACTTAAAAAGGCAGAGTAATGGTTCAAGTAGACTTCCTTACCAGGTACTTATTAATTTTATGTCTGTTATTTTGAATAACTGCTAAAATGAAATACGGGATACTTAGCTTCTAATGTTAACATGTATGCTAGTCTCCACCCACCCCCCTGGGTGTGAATCAGCTACATGATCACCGGGTAAGATTAATATTGAAAAATGTTATTTTCCTTAGTAAAATAAATTTTTGAATATACTTACCCGGTGATCATGAATTAAAGGACCCTCCCTTCCTCCCCATAGAGACCCAGTGGACCGAGGAGAAAATTGGTTCTTTGTTGACAAGAAGTACTGGAGTACCTACTCGACAGATGGCGCTGTTGTTGTACACCCCCACCTGTATAGCGATCGCTGGCGTATCCCGCCCGTAGGTTTTTTCTGTCGGGCAGCAGAGCTGCAGCTACATGATCACCGGGTAAGTATATTCAAAAATTTATTTTACTAAGGAAAATAACATTTATCACGTAGACTAGTTTTTGTGAAAACAATGAACAATACTGATATGGAATGTATAAAAGGGATTTTGACAAAGGAAAAATCTATTTCTGGGCGAAGGACCTGTGTCAACCAGTGAAATGCTCCTTATAGCACCATTTCTAAGGTTTAAATACTGCTAGATATACCAGAGAAAAAGTTGCATGGAATGCCAGGAATATACCCAGCTTGCTCACCCTTATAGGGTGTCGGTATAGAAACTGGGGCGTGTTCAACAGGGGAGGTTCCAAATCAAGTCACATAAATCATGTGATGATAGCAATCTTCTCAATGGCAACAAAGAACCATTGGCACCTGTCACAAGATATTATTTTGTAGAAATGATTTTTGAGAAAAAAGGAATAAAATTAAAAAGAAATCTTGTCAACAACTAGCATTACTGGTAAAACGTTTTGGTGACGTAAGTGGGTCTGGAGTCGAAGTCAGAGAACTGGTGATGGTTGAAGTACATAGTACTTTTTGTGAAATTTGAACACATATGCCAACATAGAAATACTCTAGAATAGAACTTACGAAAAAATTAATTAGGACTAGAATTGCAAATGTTTCAGTTGGTGGTGGGGTGAGTTGTGAGGATTCCTACATCTCTAAGAGGGGGGATGTCATGGGGCTGGGTTTAAGTAATGCCTTAGAGATGGAATGTTGCCATTGGCTAGAGAGAGTAGTGCTATTCTTTATGGTAACATAAAATAGGCCAAAGTAGCTCTTACACAATCAGAAATAAAGGCTGGAAACCCAAGGACTTTGAAAAAAGGAGAAGCTAATATCAGGTTGAGGATATTTTTAAGTGGAATTTCCTGTGTCATACAACCATGTGCTATACTCTTTAGTAGGATATATGAGTTATTCGAGTAATTTTAACCCCCATCGTTTGTATTACCAGACATGTTTTTGATGTATAACATAAGCTTATCAAAGGAATTAAAGCTTTTTTTGTACAGTGCTTTTATTTTTAATTTAGGGTGCATTTCAGTAATAATATATTAGTGACTTTTTACTCTACAGGATCAGCAAGTGTTGTTAGATGCGAACAAGTGTTTTGTTGTTACTTTCAACATACATGATGTGGTGGTTACTTTCGTGTTATGAGTTGTCTTACCTTGTACTGAAGCTGTGTTCATAATGTACAATTACCTCTCAAAAGTAGTATGAACTAAAATATCATGATAGAAACCTTATGAAAACAATGTAGTGTACAATAGTTGGTTACCTAGTGTGTTAGTCAACCACAGGTGGGCAATGGTCAGTGAGTTGACAGGTTATGAGTTGACCCACCTAGTCCAGCAAGCATTTTTGGATTTTCATCTTAATGCTCAGATGTAAAAGAACCACAGGGAATATAGAATAGAAACTATGATTAAGTCCTGGCAAGTTTCATGCTACTTTTTCAGAGGACTGATTTATTGAGCAAGGTCTACATTTTATATGGTACAGTGAGAGTACAAACATACAGTATATATACAGTTATTTACAAAACAACACTCCACACCCAAACAAACTACCTGTGCTATATTTTGAGGTGTTTGTGAGTGAAGTCCATATCCCATTAGCCAGGTGTTAAAAAGTTTAATTTTGGATGACAGTTAAATTTTTCGGCCTTCTGATACAGTTTCTTTATATTAGTGTGCATGAACCTTATCCTTATAAATGCATAAACATAATCATATACATATACTGTATATACATACATATGTACAAACATACATATATATATATATATATATATATATATATATATATATATACTGTATATATATATATGTGTGTGTGAGTGTGTATATATATATATAGATATATATATATATATATATATATATATATATATATATATATATATATATATATATAAAGGATTTTGACAAAGGAAAAATCTATTTCTGGGGAGATACCTGTGACGCCCGGTGAAAAGGGTCCTTCTTATCTCTTTTGTGATATAAATACTTCCAAATATACCAGAGAAAGTTAAAGCATGGAATGCAGAGGTTACTACCCTCGCGCGAGCACCCTAAGGGCGTCGTGTGTAAAGAAAGGGCGTGTGAAAACCACTATTTTATGAATAGAACTTACCTGGCAGTTATATATACATAGCTAATTATCTCTATTTCGGCAGAATTTTTCTAAAACTAGGCAACCGCCTTGTGGTGGTTGGGTGGTAACACCCGTTAAAGGGTGGTAGGAGGAATCATTCCCGTTTTCTGTTCTTCAGTTCATCTCTGCCGGCCGGATCGACAACACGTTGGTCCGTCTTTAAGAGTTTTTCTTCGCTTTCCCTGCTCGGTGTACCAGTCTGCTTTTTTGGTGAAGTACTCTGATTTGGGGTTTTGGCGATCGTTGTATTTTGTTTTCTCTTAGCTTTTTTTGCTGTTTTTCATTATGAGTGAAAAGAGTCATTACCGTATCTGTGCGAATGAGGAATGTAAGGTGAGACTACCGAAAATGGCGGTAGATCCTCACACAGTTTGTTCTAATTGTAGGGGTTTTGTTTTTGCCCTTGATAATAGGTGCGGGGAATGTAAGGTTTTGGATGAGAAAGATTGGTTAATTATGAAGCGCTATGTGCGTAAGCTAGAGCTCGATAGAGTTAGGAGAGCTTCTAGGTCTAAGTCTAAGTCTGTTAGTGGTAAGGAAGACGAACTTAGCGTAGATTTATCTATTGATCCTATTATTGATTCCTCTTTGGAAGTTGATCCTTCCCTTGAGGTAGTAACTCCTGCACCTCCTACAGGTTCCGTATCTACGGATGACCCTCGGTACGCTAGCCTGGCGGCCGAGTTGAAGGCCATTAAAGAACAACTGGAGGCCTTTAAAGGTAAGGAAAGTGAAAGTGCTTGTGTTAGTGCAGTGGAGGTGGCGACTGACCGAATCTGTCATACCCATAGGCCTAGACCTCTACCAAGCTCCCAGGACCAAGGGAGAAGGTACATCGATGACCGAAAGGGGGTGAGAGGTACGTACCCTCGGTCAGCCGTCGCCTCAGACAGTCCTGTTGTCGATTCCCAGGCTGCTCTTGACCGTCACGGGAAAGACGTGTCGGATGTGTTGTTTTCTTCTCCGAATTCGTCCAGACGTAAATGGAAGTATGAAGCTTCAAGACCTACTAAGAGGAGATGGAACCGCGACGAACGGTCTCGTTCTTTCTCTCCCGGTTCTAGCAGTTATGAACCTTGTCCGTCGGAGGATGATTTCGACTCCGTGCCTGTGAAAAGGACGAAGCCTGCTGCCGAAGATACGAGTGTTATTCGTCAGCCCCCCCCTTCGGGTCCGCAAGACCCAGCTGATGTTGCTAAATCCTTTATGTCTCTCATGCAGGAACAACTTTTGACTTTAGTACAAGCCTTTAGCCGCCCTCACGCCCAGTCTGACAGACGTAAAGACGACTCGTTGCCGATTAAGAAGTCTGCTTCTAAGAGAGAACGGAGTTCTTCTTTAAAGAAAACTTCTCCCTCTCTACGCCAGGATGAGGAATGTGTGCTTTCGCCAGGCGATACTTCTTCGCAATACCAGGGCGATACGTTTTCTCGTTCTCGATACCGGGACGATACCTTATCGAACGACGCTGCTTCTCGTTCTCGATACCAAGACGATACCGCCTCCCGTTCGCTTCGCCACGACGATACCTCCTCTCGTTCGCTTCGCCACGACGATACCTCCTCTCGTTCGCTTCGCCACGACGATACCTCCTCTCGTTCACGACGATACCGACCCTAGTTCTCGACGCCACGACGATACCGCCTCTCGTTCACGACGCCACGACGATACCGCCTCTCATTCTCGCCGCCACGACGATACCGCCTCTCATTCTCGCCGCCACGACGATACCGCCTCTCGCTCTCGACGACAGAACGACTCTGCCTCTCGTTCTCGGTCCCAGGGCGATACCACCCTGCCTCTTCGGGACGATACTGCCTCTCGTCCCAAGGATTCTTCTAGCGCGGGACTCCAGGATGCAACCCGTCTTTTGCAGGATGATGCCTTTGATTTGCCCTTGTCGGGTTCTAAGGATCCTTCTTCTCTTTCGAAGGATATTGCAGATGTGGATCAGGACCTCGAGGATGTTTCTGATGACGATGATAATCCTGCCGACGCTGTGGGAGATTACAAAGTTCTCTCTTGCTCCCTTCTTGAACTTTTTGGAGAGGAATTCCAACCTGCTGCCCCTCAATCTCCTCAGTCCCAATTTAACAGAAAGAAGGCCAAGAAACAGTCGGCCTTCATCAAGATGAAGCTGTCTATCTCCGCAAAGAAGGCTCTCACGAAGATTGATGACTGGATGATGGAGCGGAGACAAACAGTTAAGACTTCCTTCTCGTTTCCACCAGCTCGTCTTGCTTCAAGAGCGGGTATGTGGTATGCAACTGGAGAACCTTTGGGTCTGGGAGTGCCTTCCTCCTCCAAGGGTGACTTCTCTGGTTTAGTGGACTCTGCTAGAAGGCATGCTCTCAACTCAGCCAAGGTCATGTGGTCGATGTCGGAGCTGGATCATCTCGTCAAAGGTATTTTTAGAGCCTTTGAGGTTTTTAGTTTCCTAGACTGGTCGCTTGGGACTCTCGCAAGGAAAACTGAACAGATGGAAGGATCTAGGGACCTTACCAGTATTATGTCCTGTATGGATAAGGCCCTCAGAGATGGGGCGAATGAGTTGGCTGCTCTGTTCTCAGCTGGGGTCCTAAAGAAGAGAGCTCTGCTTTGTTCTTTTGCTTCTAGGTCTGTTACCAATGCTCAAAAGTCTGAGCTTCTTTACGCCCCTCTCTCAACATCTTTTTCCCGAGTCCCTGGTTAATGACATTACGCGTTCTCTGGCCCAAAAAGCCACCCAAGACCTTTTATCTCGTTCTGCTCGTAAGCCTTTGGCAGCCCCTCCTTCTTCTTTGAAACGGGAGGAAAGGAGATTCCAGCAGCCCTTTCGGGGCAGGACTACTTCAAGACCAGATTTTAGAGGGAGAAGGCAAGATTCAGGACCAAGATCTACCAGGGGTTCTTTCAGACCTCGCTCCAGAAAATGAAGTTCGTCTCCTCCAGACAGTAGGCGCAAGACTGTCAGGTTTTTGGCAGTCTTGGATGAGGAGAGGGGCGGACACCTGGTCCCTCTCAGTCATCAAGGAAGGATACAAGATCCCCTTTCTGAAAAAACCTCCTCTCGCAGATGCTCCGCTGGCCTTAGTAGCCCGGTACTCAGATCCTGGGAAACAGAAGGCTCTAGTAGACCTTGTCAACCAAATGCTAGACAAGGGGCCGATAGAACCGGTTCGGGATCTAGCCTCCCCAGGCTTTTACAATCGCCTGTTTCTGGTCCCCAAGAACTCGGGCGGATGGAGACCCGTCCTGGATGTCAGCGCTCTCAACGTATTTGTGGAGAAGACAAAGTTCTCCATGGAGACGACTCAGTCGGTGCTGGCGTCAGTACGTCCAGGGGACTGGATGGTGTCCCTCGACTTGCAGGACGCATATTTCCATGTCCCCATCCATCCGACTTCGAGGAAGTACCTGAGATTTGTAATGGAGGGCAAGTGCTTCCAATTCAGAGCTCTTTGCTTCGGTCTCAGCACGGCTCCTTAAGTCTTCACCAGGGTAATGGCGAATGTGTCAGGTTGGCTGCATCAGGAGGGGATAAGGATATCCTTCTATCTGGACGATTGGCTGATTCGTTCACGATCGAGGGAGAAATGTCTGGAGGATTTACGGAAGACTTTTATGATGGCTCAAGATCTAGGCCTGGTCATCAACAGGGAGAAGTCTCAGATCAGACCGAATCAGACTATTCTCTATTTGGGGATAGTTCTGAATTCAGTTCTTTTTCGGGCTTCTCCCTCTCAGGAAAGACAAACCAAGTGTCTCGTAAAAGTCAGAACTTTCCTGGACAAGAAGAGATGCACAGCGAAGGAGTGGATGAGTTTGCTGGGGACTCTATCCTCCCTCGAACAGTTTGTCTCTCTGGGGAGACTCCATCTAAGGCCTCTTCAGCACTTTCTTTCGAAGACATGGAACAGAAAGATGCAGGAAGACTCCTTTTCCTTCCCCATTCCAATAGAAGTCAAGACTCTTCTGAAGTGGTGGCTGGACCCAACCTTGTTAGGGGAAGGGATCTCCTTACACAAGAAGAACCCAGACCTAGTGTTGTTTTCAGGCGCATCAGATTCAGGCTGGGGGGCAACACTAGGAAGCAAGGAGGTCTCAGGCTATTGGGAAGGAATTCAGCTGGGATGGCACATCAACAACAAGGAGCTGATGGCCATTTTTCTGGGGCTAAAGGCCTTCAAGGACTTGGTGTCTGGGAAGATTGTGGAGGTCAACTCAGACAACACCACAGCTCTTGCTTACATCAGGAAGCAAGGAGGGACTCACTCTCTGTCTCTCTTCGAGACAGCAAGAGAGCTCCTTCTTTGGGCGAAGGAGAACAGGATAAACCTGCTGACGAGGTTTGTTCAGGGACAGAAGAATGTGAGGGCGGACATGCTCAGCAGGAAAGGGCAGGTCCTTCCCACAGAATGGACCCTCAACCAACAGGTCTGTCAGAGTCTCTGGAGGCTGTGGGGGAGACCCCTCATCGATCTTTTCGCCTCAAATTTATCCAAGAGGATCCCCATCTATTGCTCCCTAGTTCCGGACAGAGAGGCAATAGCAGTAGACGCCTTTTTGATGGATTGGACGGGGATGGACACTTATGCTTTTCCCCCGTTCAAGATCATCAATCTGGTAGTCAGGAAATTCGCCCTCCTCGATTCGGGACGGATGATCCTGATAGCTCCGTTCTGGCCGATGAGGGAATGGTTCACGGAGGTGGTGGACTTGTTGATGGACTTTCCAAGAAGCCTCCCTGCTAGTCCAAATCTGCTCAGACAACCCCACTTCGAGAGATATCATCAAAACCCCCTCGCTCTCAATCTGACTGCCTTCAGACTATCGAGAAGCTCGTCAGATCGAGAGGCTTTTCAGCGCAAGCTGCGAAAGCTATCGCCAGAGCGAGGAGGGTCTCTTCGCAGAGGGTCTACCAGTCCAAGTGGGAGACTTTTAGGGCTTGGTGTAGGAAGCACAAGATTTCCTCATCCACTACCTCTGTGAGCCAGATTGCGGATTTCTTGTTGTACCTCAGACAGGACGCTAAGCTAGCTATGTCCACTATCAAAGGGTACAAAAGTATGCTCTCTTCCGTCTGTCGGCATAGAGGCTTGGACTTGTGTCGCGATAAGGACTTACATGACCTCTTGAAGTCTTTTGAGACGACCAAGCAGACCCAGTTAAAGCCCCCTTCTTGGAACCTTGATGTGGTTCTTAAATTTCTGTGCACCAAGAGATTTGAGCCCATCTCACAGGCTCCCCTTAGGGAGGTTACCAAGAAGACCCTCTTTCTTTTGGCCTTAGCAACAGCTAAAAGAGTTAGTGAATTCCATGCAATTGAAAAACAGGTAGGCTTCAATCTGAATGGGGCAGTTTGTGCCTTGAGATTAGACTTTCTCGCTAAGAACGAGAACCCTTCTAAGCCCTGGCCGAGGACCTTTGAGGTTCCTAACTTGACCAACCTAGTGGGTCAAGAGCAAGAGAGGCTGCTCTGTCCAGTACGAGCCCTCAAGACCTACTTGTCTCGCACGAAAAGTGTGAGAGGCTCTTCTAGCTCCCTGTGGTGTTCTGTGAAAGATCCTCAAAAGCCCCTTTCCAAGAACGCTTTGTCCTTTTTCCTGAGGGAAGTGATAAGAGAAGTGCATCTCTTGTGTGAGGAGGAACACTTCGGACATTTAAAAGTGCAAGCTCACGAAGTGAGGGCCATTGCGACCTCGCTTGCTTACCGCAAGAACATGTCGCTCCGTCAAATTATGGATGCGACATTCTGGAGGAGCAACTCTGTGTTCGCCTCTCATTACCTCAGAGAGGTGAGGGTGGATTATGAGAAATGTTATACCTTGGGACCATACGTAGCTACAGCTTCTGTATTAGGCAAAGGAGTTACTACCTCCCCTCAACCTTAGTTTTGTTTACTTGTACGTAGGTTGGTGTATTTTTTATTGGTTGTCTGAGGACTTCGACTTGTGTACAGTCACCTCAGTCTAGTTAGATAATTTTTATCTACTTTGCAAATGTTAGGTGGTTGGTTTGGTAAAGTTGCGGTTTTTTATTTTGGGCAATAGGTAGTCCTGAAGTCTAGTCAGATTGTTGGTCTCACCCCGTTGACAGACTCGATTGAGTGTTTTCAGCACTGCAGGTCACATCCTGGCTGACACTCCTAAGGGAAAGCGACTCAAGAGGCAGGAACCTTTGAAGTCAGCTACCTTAGCAGGTAATGAATCAAGGTGTTTATTTATCCTACAACTTTTTTGGTTGTTTCCCCAACGATGTTACTGTATCACCCTCCTCCAAGTGTGTTAATCAGCTATGTATATATAACTGCCAGGTAAGTTCTATTCATAAAAATGGAGTTTTTATGATAAAACAAAGTTTTATGAATACTTACCTGGCAGTTATATATACATTCGAAGGCCCACCCACCTCCCCTCAGGAGACAGGTCGGGCATAGATGAACTGAAGAACAGAAAACGGGAATGATTCCTCCTACCACCCTTTAACGGGTGTTACCACCCAACCACCACAAGGCGGTTGCCTAGTTTTAGAAAAATTCTGCCGAAATAGAGATAATTAGCTATGTATATATAACTGCCAGGTAAGTATTCATAAAACTTTGTTTTATCATAAAAACTCCATTTCACAGGTCATCTTCCATTTACATCAATCCTTCCTCAAAAGGTGGGAGCCGCCCTAACGGCACCAACCTAACTCACCTGATCCACTCAGCAACGCCTGCCTCGAGCGCCCTCTACACATCCTTCTACAAGAAAAGGCTTGGAAAGGAAAGGGTCGGGGAAGAAATAGGGAAGGGTTTCACCGGGCGTCACAGGTATCTCCCCAGAAATAGATTTTTCCTTCGTCAAAATCCCTTTTCTGGGTCGACCTGTGACGCCCGGTGAAAATGTACCAGAGAATGCCTTCCAAGCCCACAAGCAACAGGTTAAATAAAAAACGTAAGTACAGTATAGCTGGGGATTACTATATTAAGGCACGTAAAGTGACAGACATAAACATTAAATCTCATCAAAAATAAGGTAAGTAAAATTATTGGAAACTGGAGGTAAAGTATAATAATTAATTAATTTCCCCAGACAAAATAAGAATTCCTTAAAAACTAACATCGCCATGTAGGCATAGGAATGTACATAACTCCAGAGCATCAAAATAAAACATCAAAATCAAAGGTAGCAATGGAATCAAAATAGGCAGAATGCAAAACACAATAACATGGGTACAAAGACATGACAACCTGTACCATACCCTAGGATACCAATAATTATATACAATCCAAAAATTAAGAGCTGCCAGCATGAATAAGTCAACCTGACATAAAATAAAAGTGGGCTAATCCACCGACATAACACATCAATAAGGCAAAAAACACCGACCAAGGTGAGAGGCAATGTGGTGGGAGTGGCAGGGGGGAGGGAGAAGGTTGAGAGGTGGACGAAAAAGGAGAAAAGAAATTAATCGGGGGAGACGACACTCCCAGCTGCAACAGTAGGGAACTTAAGGGCCTGCAAGTTCTTCAAATAGTGGCGTTTGAAAACCATCGGGGATTTCCAACCCGTGTACTTCTTAAGGTCATCAAAATCCATATTCTGAAAATAATTGATGGAGGTGGCTACTGCCCGGATATCATGTGCATGTGGAAAAGATTCCGGGTTAGCCTGCTTGATAAAATAAAGGATTTGCTGTCTGATGCCTTGGATAGAAATAGTACCCCCTTGTTCCCTGACAAACAAGGGTTCAGATGAGTGTGACGCAGTCCTCGCTAAAAAGGCCCGGAGTGTAGCGACTGGACACAAAGAAGCATCTTGGGGAAGAGGAATAATTTTCCAAGGGGACCACCTATTTTGTGGGTCCTCATTTTTGGCTAGGAAAGCTCTATCTGGGGAGAGAAGAACCTCTCCTGACGGAAGGAAATCTAGGTTTTCCGGATTACGGGAGAGAGCTGCCAATTCTGAAATTCTAGCACCTGAGGCCATGGCCATAAGAAATAAGGTCTTCCTAAGGAGCAATATGTAAGAGCAGGATTTGTTATCAGTGTCAGACGCGAGCTTGAGGACGTCGTTCAGAAACCACGAGACCTTTTGTGGACGAACAGAAGGTCGGAGCCTAGCACAGGCTTTTGGAATGGATGAGAAATAAGAATCTGCGAGGTCAATATTGAACCCCACGTAGAAGATCTTTTTCAAAGCTGATTTAATTGTGGTTATAGTGCTAGCTGCGAGGCCCTTGTCTAAAAGGGACCGAAAGAACGAAATGGCCAGGTTCGGGGTCATTCGAGATTCATTTGAATTTTTAAGAAATTCCGCTAGCTTCTTAACTGCCGAATCATACTGTCTAATCGTAGAGTCTCTCTTGTCTGATTCAATAAAGAGGACATTTTCCGGGTCAATAGCTGCATCCTTATGGGCTGCAAATTTCATGAAATCCACAAAGTTAGGGTTTGCACTATCCTTGAGGAATCTGACACAATCCGTGTTTGGACCACTTGGGTCAGCTTGGGGAATGGGATCCGGAACGGGCTAAGTTTCAACTCTAGGAGGAGAGGAAACCAGCTGCTTTTTGGCCACTGAGGTGCTACCAAAGCCACCTTTCCGTGGAAGGAGCGTAGCTTGGGTAAAACTTTCATCAGAAGATTCACCGGAGGGAACAGGTAAATCTTCCTCCAACGGTTCCAATCCAGGGTTAGTGCATCCATAGCGCAAGCCTGAGGGTCCAGGTTCGGGGCCACGTAACAGGGAAGTTTGTGGTTGAGTTGTGTCGCGAACAAGTCTACCTGGAGACCTGGAACCAGTCTCGAAATCCACCAGAAGGAATTTTCGTCCAGGGACCATTCCGATTCTAGTGGTTTTATCCTGGATAGTGAGTCCGCTATCACGTTCTGGACTCCTGTGAGGTGAGTGGCTGACAGGAACCAGTTCTTTTCGTTTGCCAAGGTAAAGATGGTGACCAGGACTTGATTGAGATTGGGAGATTTCGATCTGCCTCTGTTGACGCAGTGAACTACCGCCGTGCTGTCGGAGACTATCCTGATGTGGGTGGAGCGTGGAGGGGATAGCCGTTTTAAGGTCAGTAACACTGCCATGGCCTCCAAGACGTTGATGTGGAACTGTTGCATCGCAGGGGACCAAGAGCCCTGAAACATCTGGTGTCGATAATAGCCCCCCCTCCCAACCACTGCGAGACGCGTCTGTGTGAATCGTCACACGTGGAGGAGGGAATTGCAGAGGAGGGAATTGCAGAGGAACCGATTTGGAGAGGTTCTCCTGTTTCGACCATGGTCGGAGGCGACAAACTAAGACTGAGGGGATCTTCGATATTTTGTCCCGTAATCGGGTTGTAGCTCTCTTTCTCCAAACTCGGTTGATGTCTTTGAGTTTGGCCTTCAATAAGAGGTCTGTCACTGAAGCGAATTGGAGGAGGCCTAGCACCCTTTCTAAGGCCCTTCTTGAAATATGTTCGTTCTTGAGAAAGTGTCTTGTCTTCGAAGCTATCTCTTTGACCTTTTTGGGAGGAAGAGACAGTTCGTGACTTTTGAGGTCCCATCGGATGCCCAACCATTCGAATTTGCTTGCTGGTTGAAGGCGGGATTTCTGTAAGTTGACTTGGAAACCCACCTTGTGCAGAAACCGAACCACTTTGGTTATAGCCATGTGGCAGCCCTGAATCCTCCGTGCCCAGATGAGCCAGTCGTCCAAATAAGCGATCACCATGATCCCCTGGCTCCTGAGCTGTTCTAGAATCGTCTCCCCCTAGTTTTTTTAATATCCTGGGAGCGATATTGAGACCGAACGGCATCACTTTGAACGCGTAAGATTTCCTGCCCAGGCGGAAGCCGAGGTAAGGAGAGAAGTTTCTTGCTACTGGGACGTGAAAATAGGCGTCTGTAACATCGATAGAGGTGGTGACTGCCCCACGGGGAAGTAAGGTCCGTACCTGAGAGATAGTCAGCATGCGGAACCTGTCGCAAAGAATGTAAGAATTCAGTTTGGACAGGTCCAGGACCACTCTTAACGCCGATGAATTCTTTTTGGGCACCGTGAACAGATGGCCTTGAAATTTCAGGGACCGTACCCTCTTTATCGCTTTCTTCTTCAGGAGGTCCTTGGTGTATTCCGTTAGGATGGGAGTGGGCTTCTGGAAGAAGGACACTATGGGAGGTGGCGAACCTAGTGCCCATTTCCAGCCCAGGCCTTTTGATACTATACTGTGGGCCCAAGGACTGAAGGTCCATTCGTCCCGAAACTGGAACAGTCTCCCCCCTACCGGAGTTGTTTCATTGCGTGGGGCTGAACTTAGCCCCACTACCCCCTCGGGAACCCTTAGCTTTAGGTCCGCCTCGTTGGCGGAACTGACCTCCTCCCCTGGCGCCGCCTCGAGGGTATCCTCGAAAGGAACCCGAGGTCTCGTACGCCTGATTGAAGGCGGGGGAGGTCATCCAAGAAGTAGCTGCAGTTGGTTGGGAACCTTGAGGAGCTGGGAGGAAGACAATCTGTTGAGGAGGGGCTTTAGACGTAGAGGGAGTTGAAGAATGAGGGCTCGTGGAATAATGAAGGTGACCTCTACCTGTTTTATAAGGAACATATGACCTCTGCTTTTTCTTTGAGAAGGGTTGACGGGACAAGTTCTCAAACTTACGTTAATTCGAAAGGCCCCACCTAACCTGAAGGTTCTGATTAGCCCTTGCTGCGTCTTGGAGAACCTTATCAACTTCTTCCTGGGGGAACAGGGTATTACCCCAACAGGAAGAGGTAATGAGCCTGTTGGGCTCATGCCGAATAGAGGCTTCAGCGAGAACATGCTTCAGACAATTAGTTCTTGCCATCCAGAAGTCATGTAGATCCGACTGGAACGACAGCAGGAGGTTCTTCGCCTGCACCCGGAAGAGAGGTTCATCACTATATAAGGAGGCAATGAGCTCTGAGGAAACTACAGAGTTAAGAGTTCTTGCCAGCCGGTTTCTCGATTCGAATTCCACTTTCAATAAGTGGTCCGTTATCTTAGGGAGTCTCTCCGAGAAGAGAGAGGAAGCGCAGTCTGGGTCTAACTTACCCACCGTGAACGTAGAGGAAGCCTCATTCCAGAGCGCCGAGGTGCCAGGGACGAGGAGAGAGGTGGGATCTGTTTCTTTAAGGGACGGCATGGGAATGCCATCCTTAACTGACTGAATAGTTAATTCCGCGATTTTATCAGTAAGCAGGGAAGGGATGGACGGAGGAGTGATAAAGATGGTATACGCTCCTTTGTGGGGGGTTTGTTTGGAATTACGGCAACCCCATTCCGCCAGAGTACGGGCCCAGACAGCTTGGGCCTGCTCCTTTGGGAATATAACCGTCTCCTTCAGGACCTTGTCCATCCGCACTAAGGCATGTTCACGTAAGTGAACAAAGCCATTGAAGGGGAACTGGAGACCTGGAGGGAAGAACTCCAGATCCTCAAGAGGGCGGGTCCCTAGCCCTTCAAGTGTAAGCGTGCCATCCAATTAAGGGGCATGCAATGCGCACCTCCAAGGGTTATTTTTATCGAAGGGTGGAAGCTTCGATGCGTCAGGAACTGGGGACGGTGCAGGGTGAGACTTGTTTCTTATGAGGCTAGCCACCATGTCCTTCAGCTCTGCTATGACCCCAGAGTGTCATTGCAGCTTCGTCTCCACCATGTCCTGTATGGATTCTAAGGTTAGTTGGCTGTCCGAGGAGCTACCTACAGCGGAAGCCTTAGATTTAGTGGACTTACCTTTCTGTCCTTTAGGGCGGGGAGGGGTGCGTGAAAGCATTGGGACATCAGGGGCTGAGGAAGGTCCTGGTATCGGAGAAATGGATTGAGGCGAAGCTGGAATATTAGTTTTAGGTTTACTTTTACGAATAGGTTTCACCTTGGGACGAACCGAGATGGAACCTTCCCAAGGAGAAGCCTGAGGTTTGTCAAAGCCGTGGAAAGAAGAGGAAGAGGAAGGAGTAGGAGAAAGAAAGGTTTCTGCCAAATCCACACCACTCACCTGCTCATCCATTGGTTCGGTGTGAATGTCCAGGGATGAGATGTCTCCGGAGAGCAGGTGTTCCTCTTCTACCGGAAGGGCAGCTCTGATACTCTCGATGATGGGGGCAGCTTGTTCCGGAGGCACTGCAGCCGAGGAGGAACCAGGGAATAACCGGGAAGCCATGTCCAAATCAAGGAGGTAGGGGCAACCAGGTGGGGGCATTCCGTCCGAAACCAGACACCCAGGAGCGGAGGCTGGTTTTGGCCGGCCGGAGTGAATCCTCGTCAGCCTGAAAAAGGGGGGTAACTTAGAACGGCAGACGGGAAAGTATGAGAAAGTATCAGGACAAAAAACAGGATACAACCAATATATAAAGCGGAGCCTTAAAAACTAGCATGCAGAAAACATCGCTCACTTACCTCATCATTGAGGAGAATGGAGGAAAGCTCGTAGCAGAGCACACATGCTTCCGGGAACCAGATCATGTAAGGAGCCTAGCCATCCTCCCGGACAAAGGAGATCGCACAGAGGGCATGCGACCGGCAGACGACATGTCCTACCGGATCGAGAAAGGTAGCGGAACAGCCCTTGGCAGCACAGCGTACTTTCTGTAATAAAAAAGGGTTGATAAGTATAAAGTTTCCCAGAAGCTTTACTAATTATATAAACGTAAAGACAGGGAAGCTTAAAGTTGATGTGAATAACCGAGGTCGTGTACTAAAAGGAGCCGGAGCTCCGCCGTAATTACTACAAAAATAAAATAAATCATGATAGAACTGATACAGAATATGAATATGGAGGAGCTGAAGCTCCGGAATAATTACTTTTTAACAATTATGGCTTATGTAATGGGAAAGACGGAGGGCGATGGAACCCCGGCGGCTATGGGGGGGGGTTGTTTGGTAATAGATCCTTAACCCAATGAAAGGATACGTTAACTGGATGTAGTAATAAATCTCCACAGCACTCTGGGAGGACACGCCGGAGAGTAAAATAAAACAAAAAGAAGATACATCTTATTCGTGTGAATGGAAGGCCGGAGCCGGAGTCAAGTTGCGGAAAGCCAACGAGGGGAGGATTCCCTGTCGAAGGGGCGCAAAAGGTAATAGGTAATAAGCGTTCCCAGTTAGGGTGAAACACGGCGGAGTATGAATAATGTTCCGACCCAACTCCCAGGCGAGGAGAGAGTGGAACTAAGGGGGGGGGGGGCATAAGGCCGCGCAAGGCAGGCCGATACCTAAAGCGACTCTAACACGACACGGATCTAACACCAACTATAAGCCAAGAAAGATCGTCGTAACCTTAAAACAATCACGTCTATAACGTAGTCATCCCTTAAGTGAGACAGAGAGAACGGTTCTCCCCCGAGTCTATAATAAAGAAAACGGGAATCCCTTTCTCTCGGACTCGTCGGTTACGACGGTCAATCTAACAAGCACGAACCTCAAAAATAAAACACATCTGTCCGAAAATAACAATAAAAGGCTAACAAAGAATAGCGAAAGGGGAATACAGTCAAAAATGATAATAATAAAAGACCTACCGAATCGGCGGTACTAAACTGTAATGAAACCCCGAACGCTATTTTTCGTTAACAGAAACGGACTTGTAAACGACTAACAAGTACCACAAATAAAGATAAACGGTTCAAACAGTGGCATGGAGCCTACAATCTTAAAATAAGATTAAAATAAAATTACTTAAGATTAATGAACCTAACAGATAACAGTACCAAAAGGGCAACGAAAAGCAAATAGAAAACGCCCTGAGCGTACACAATAAAAATGGCCGCGTAGACCACGAAAGGCACAGGGCCGAACGTATTAAAAAACACTTCCTATTACTTAACACTACTTGCCCGGTACTAGAAAAACTGTCAAAACAATCTATGGTACTTAACATTGGTGCAGGAGTAAGGAGAGCTTCAGCCATGATGAAGAAATCCACAAAAAACTCAGCGAAAAGCGAGATACAAAATAAAGCAACCGTCGTAGTACAAATCCAACAGAAGGATGAGTAGAGGGCGCTCGAGGCAGGCGTCGCTGAGTGGATCAGGTGAGTTAGGTTGGTGCCGTTAGGGCGGCTCCCCCCTTTTGAGGAAGGATTGATCTAAATGGAAGATGACCTGTGAATAGTGGTTTTCACACGCCCTTTCTTTACACACGACGCCCTTAGGGTGCTCGTGCGAGGGTAGTAACCTCTGCATTCCATGCTTTAACTTTCTCTGGTATATTTGGAAGTATTTATATCAGAAAAGAGATAAGAAGGACCCTTTTCACCGGGCGTCACAGGTCGACCCAGAAATATATATACTGTATATATATATATCTGAATTTGGGGGATGGTGCTCACCACTGCTTAATAAATAATCTTGAAATATAATAATCATGTCCTTATGATCCTAATAATGATTTGTAAATATCTTTAAATGTCCAAACTAGCCTCTAATAAAGTTGATCAGATCATTATGAAAAAGCTTTGAGGGGCTGATATTTCAAATCATGAAATTTTCAGAGAAAAATAAAAAACCACTTCTCTGCTCATGGGAAAATATTTACCATTCATATATGAAAAGATAGCAATGCATTCAAAATATTTATAGACCATATTTGCAAAACTTATCTATAAAATTGGCCACCTTTACAATTATTGCCACTGTGTTTAAAAAAAAATGGTGATTGATAAAAAAAAGTTTTAATTAAATTTAGAATATAAAATTATCTTTAAAATGCGTTTTTAAACTATGAAAATCAGTTGAAAAACTAGAAAGTTGATTAATCTTGAAATCACCTCAAAATAACCTTGTTTCAATAGGTGGTAGTCACTCCCCTCAATTCTGTACTGTACTCAAGCATCTGGAAATGGACGTCCATCTCTCAGGCATCATAAAGAATGTATTTAAGGCTTTATTAAAAGGTGTTCAGTAATTAGGTCTATTATGTGGCATTTGGGTTTGGTTTTACAGTATTTTAAAGGTTTCACCTGTGTAGGTAAATGGTATGCAACTTAGGCATTGTGGGAAGGTTTTTTTAAATATTTAAAATTCATTATTTTGAATATCTTCTCATATTTTCTATTGTCCTTTTTACTTTTTATGTTACTATAATAAACACAATATGTATGGCTTTCAAATTCTTTGAAACAAAAACATTTCTATACATTATGCACAAATTTCTAATTTGGATCAGACTGAAGAAAGTGGATTTTTTCCTAACCATTCATCACATTTTAAGAAATATTAATTCAGTATGTTTTAACAATAGTTATTTTTAATTGCTCAGTAATGTAATTCCAGGTTCGACAAACTGGTCCAATTGATAAGCTCACTCGCCAACCCATCAAAGGACGTAAAAAGGGAGGTGCCATTAGGTTTGGAGAAATGGAACGGGACTGTTTGATATCTCATGGAGCTTCATATGCATTGCAAGACAGGTTATTAGGATGTTCAGATGCTCATGAGGTATGTTCTAACATTATTCTTAGATATTTTTTATTGATACAAAATTCCCAAGCATAATAGTGTACAGTGAACCCTCGTTTATCGCGGTAGATAGGTTCCAGTCGCGGCCGCGATAGGTGAAAATCCGCGAAGTAGTGACACCATATTTACCTATTTATTCAACATGTATATTCAGACTTTTAAAACCTTCCCTTGTACGTAGTTCTGTTAACAAACTACCCTTTAATGTACAGAACACTTAATGCATGTACTACAGTACCCTAAACTAAAACAGGCACAAATATTAAAGGTGATTTTATATCATGCATTTCCTAAACATGCTAAAAAGCACGATAAAAAATGGCAACCAATGTTTTGTTTACATTTATCTCTGATCATAATGAAGAAACAAACTGGAGGTAGATCTTTGCTTATTACCCAGACATATTTCCCATACTTTTCCCTTAGAACTACATCACATCTTCCTACTTTAGATATATATATATATATATATATATATATATATATATATACATGTATATATATATGTATATATATATATATATATATGTGTGTGTATATATATATATATTTATATGTATACACATATACATACCTACATATATACATAAATACATGCATACATATATATATATATATATATATATTACTGTATATATATGGGTTATGGAAAAAATCCGCGAAGTGGTGAATCCGCGATGGTCGAACCGCGAAGTAGCGAGGGTTCACTGTAGTTCTGTGAAACTACAGTAATTATGGTGGGAGTAATGAAGGATAAATGTTTGCTGTGAATCTCCCCTAATGATATTGCTTCCTTCTTGAAATTGGCTCAATTTTCATGTCTACCCTAAAATTGAAGAAATTTCCCATTTTCTCTTACTGTAGTGTCCCACTAGTGGAGTATTGAGATTTTCTGGGTCGACCTGTGTCGCCCGGTGAAAAGGTCCTTCTTGTCACTTTTCTGATATAAATAACTTCCAAATATACCAGAGAAAGTTAAAGCATGGAATGCAGAGGTTACTACCCTCGCGCGAACACCCTTAGGGCGTCGTGTATAAAGATAGGGCGTGTGAAAACCACTATTCACAGGTCGTCTTCTATTTAGAGAATTCCTTCGTCAATATAAGGGGTGAGCCGCTACAGCGGCACTAACCAAACCAACCTGAACCACTCCACCGACGCCCGACCCTAGAGCCATCTGACATCCTTCTTTTGGACTCGTGTCGCGCCACTACCATTCTTTTTGTGTGTGCCTTTTTCGTTGTTTTTTGGATTACTTCACCATGGCTGAAGCTCTCCTTCCACTGTAAGTACCATACAGTAATTTGTTTTGGCATTATTTATTGCCCAGGCTTGTACGCCTTATTTACGTTTTGCGTGTGTTTTAGTGCGATCGGCTTGATGCCGTACCGCGTCTTCTACGAGTTCCTACCTCACGCTTTGTTTACATGCCCTCGGGTATTTTATGTCATGCTAGGTTCTTTTATTAATCTTATATAGATTAAGTGGCCTTGAGCCCTAGTTTTAGAACCCTTTTTTACTATTAGGTACTTAATGAGTCGCTTCCGAGTCCGTGTTGTTGCGTTAGCGAAGAATAGCGTTCGGCGTTTTATTACAGTTTAGTACCCAACCCTAGGTAGGCTCTTCTGACTTGCAACGAGGATACTCTTTGTGCTTTACATTCAGTTTTGGACTTGCTCGTCATTTCTATTCTAGAATTCCGTTTGTCAGAGAGTGTCTATTTATTGCCCTTTTCGTCTATTCTTCGCTAACTTTATTTTTGATTTCTATGTACTACTACGGACAGATATGTGTTACTGTACATGTGTTTTTCGTTTTTAAGGTTCGTGTTTTTATTACTAGATCGAGCTTAGTAACCTTACGAGTGAGAGAGGCTAGAGTTTCCCCGCTTTTCAATTTTACATTACTGTTACGGAATATTTTCCTCACAAGAAGCTGGCATCTCCCCCTCTCTCATCTCTTTTTGGGATTATTCATTAACATTTACTTCGGTAGGTTACTTGCTCTTTCTAGTAGGCTAGTGTTTATTAATTTCTTTAGGGCCTGTCGTGTTAGAGTCTCCCTATTTTAGGTTAGTTCCTTATGGCCTGCTCTCGAGCCGCCAACCATGTTCTCCCTCCCCCTCATGGTCCCACCCTACCTCCCCGCTCCGGCCTGGGCATTTTGGGTCCGGACCCCGTTTACCCCGGAGCTCCGCCAGGGTTTTCCGTTAATGTACTTGAGCTGGGAACTCATTACTTACCTATTTTACTCCGGTGCTCCCCTTCGACTGGGAATCCCTCCCCTCAATGGCCTTCAGCACCTTTGACTCCGGGCTACGGCCCCTTCACACGACAAAACCTAATGTTATTACTCCGCCCCCCCCCTTGTAACTCCGGTATACTACCTACCGGAGATCTTTTTATATCAAGGGCCACATCTCCCCGGAACTCCGGCGCACTACGGAGCATTCCATTTTTACGACACTATGCCTAAATTCATTGTAGTTCAAACAGTAATTACTTAGGAGCTCCGGTTCCTTATGAATTCCCCGAACCTACTATCACACATTCTTATAGACTCTACCACCCTCCCCCTCCCTTGGCCTCAACTCTTTTAGTGTTATGCATGCCAACCTTCTCTCTTACCTTTTAGGGTAAGTTAGAGCGTTTAAGGGAGTTGGTGTACTTATATATTCTTTTATATTACAGAAAGTCTGCTGTGCCTCCAAGGGTTGCCCGGCAACGTTTTCGGATCCGGTGGGCCACGACGTCTGCCGGTCCCACGCTCACTGCGCGATCTCCTTCGCCTGGGAAGCAGGCCAGACCCCTTATATGGCCTGGTTCCCAGAGTCCTGTTCGCTCTGCTATGAGCTCTCCTCCATCCTCCTCAATGATGAGGTAAGATTTCTCAATATTACCATTCATATACTTGTTATTTTTAGTTTTTGGGAATTCTTCGATCATCGACGAGTGATATGTTTTTCTTAACCTGAGTCTGTTACTTCACTTATTCCTTTCAAGTTCGTTCTAACTCTACCCTCCTCTTTCAGGCTGACGAGGAGTCCCTCAAGGCGGCCAAAGCCAGCCTCCGAACCTGGGTCTCGGGGTTCGGCAGAAACGCCCCTCAAGGCTGCCCTTACATGTTTGACAGGGACATGGCCTTCCGGCTTTTCCCAGGATCCCCCTCGGCCGACGTACCCAACGAACTCGCTACACCGCTCTTCGAAGCTATTAGAACGGCTTTACCCGCCCCGGAGGAACACCAACTTTCCGGCGACGTTTCAGCGCTAAATATCCACCTCGAGCCGATGGATGATCAGGTCAGTGGTGTAGAGGATCTGGCAGACACTTTTCTTTCCCCTTCTCCTTCTACTTCCTCTTCCTTCCTGGGCTTTGACAAGCCCCCAGCTTCTCCTTGGGATGGGTCCTTATTGGTCCGCCCTAAGGTTAAGCCACTAAAGAAACCAGACCAAACTCAGCATGTCACTTACGCCTCCAGCCTTGTCCCCGGTCCCCGGACCTTCCACATCCGCCGACATCCCAGTAATGTCAAAAACCCCTCCTCCTTCTAAAGGACAGAGGGGTAAGTCCCCTAAAGCCAAGGCATCAGCTCCGGTTAGCCACTCTGACCCCTATCCGGCTGCTCTAATGTCAATGGTTCAAGAGATGGTGGACACAAGGCTAGAGAAACACTCATCCTTAATGACGGAGCGTAAGGATATGGTCGCTGGCCTTATCCGTTCCGGATCTCACCCAGCTCCGACTGTAGGCCCTGACACCTCTAAGCTACCGCCGTTCAATAAGAACAACCCTTGGCGGTTTGCTCGGCATGCTCAGTACCTGGATGGCACCTTGACTCTCGAGGGATTAGGTACCCGCCCTTTAGAGGACTTGGAGTTCTACCCCCCTGACCTCCAGTTTCCTTTTAACGGGTTCGTTCGCCTGAGGGAACATGCACTCGTCAGGATGGACAAGGTTCCTAAGGAAACAGTGATTTTCCCAAAAGAACAAGCTCAAGCTGTCTGGGCTCGTACCCTTTCAGAAGGGGGCTGCACTAATTCTAAGTTAACCCCTCATAAAGGTGCTTATACAATTTTTACCTCACCCCCGGATGTTCCTGCTCCTCTCGCTGACAAAGTATCGGAGTTAACCGTTCAAGCCATTAAGGACGGCCTCCCTATGCCAACCCTTAAGGAGACGGACCCCACTTCTCTCCTTATGCCAGCTCCAAGCGACTTTTTGCGGGATGCTCCGACGACCTTCATGGTCGGTAAACTCGACCCAGACTGTGCCTCCTCCCTCTTTTCAGAGAGACTTCCTAAGCTCCCAGATCACTTACTGAAAACGGAGTTTGAGACAAGGAATAGACTAGCGAGATCCCTTAACTCACTTGCATCCTCAGAATTGATAGCCTCCCTTTATGGCGAAGAACCGATCTTTCGGGTACTGGCGAAGGGTCTCCTGCAGACTTATCAGATAGACCTGCATGATTTCTGGACCGCGAGAACAAACTGCAAGAAACATGTTCTGGCGGAGGCTTATATTAGGCACGAGCCTAATAGGCTTATTAACTCTACCTGTTGGGGTAAGTCTCTTTTCCCACAAGAAGAAGTGGATAAAGTCCTCCAGGACGCAGCCAGGGCTAACCAGAATCTACAAGTCAGGTGGGGCCTCTCTAGCAAACGCAAGTTTGAATCTGTTATGAGGCAGCAATTCACCAAAAAGAAGCAGAGATTCTATTCTCCCTACAAACCTGGTCGTGGCCAACATCGCCAATCTCCGGTTCCACAGACTTCGACCCCATCTACCTCCAAGTTCACCCCTCCCCAACAGATCATGTTTGTTCCGGCTCCTCAAGGTACCCAACCTGCTCCCATGGCTACATGGATGACCTCCCCAGCATTGAATCGAGCTTTTGAAGCCTCCGGATCCTTTCGAGGATACGCTAGGCAGCCCGGAAGCAACAGGGCTAGAAGTCAGTTCCGTCAACGAGCCGGACCTAGAGCCAGAGGTTCACGAGGAGGTAGAGAAGCGAAATTTAACCCCAATCAGTGAGACGGACCAGGTAGGAGGGAGACTATACCGGTTTCGAGACCAATGGACCTTCAGTCCTTGGGCCCACAGTATAGTCTCCAAAGGTCTGGGCTGGAAGTGGTCACAAGGTTCTCAACCTCCAACAGTAACCTTCTTTCAGAAGCCCACTCCACTTCTGGAAGAGTACACGAAAGATCTCCTAAAGAAGAAGGCCATAAAGAGAATACGGAAATTGAAATTTCAAGGACGCCTGTTCACGGTTCCGAAAAAGAATTCGACCACCTTGAGAGTAGTTCTGGACCTGTCCAAATTGAATTCCTACATTCTCTGCGACAGGTTCCGTATGCTGACTGTCTCTCAGGTACGGACCTTACTTCCCCGTGGGGCCGTCACCACCTCTATCGATCTTACCGACGCCTATTATCACGTCCCAGTGGCAAGGAACTTCTCTCCCTACCTAGGCTTCCGCCTAGGCAAAAAGTCCTACACGTTCAAAGTGATGCCATTCGGCCTCAACATTGCCCCCAGGATATTCACGAAGTTGGGGGAGACGGTGTTAGAACAGCTCCGGAGCCAGGGAATTATGTTGATAGCTTACCTGGACGACTGGCTCATTTGGGCACAAACAGTTCAGGAATGCCACAATGCTACAGCCAAAGTGGTTCAGTTCCTACGCAAGTTGGGTTTTCAGGTCAACTTAAAGAAATCCCGCCTACAACCCGCAAGTCAATTCGAATGGCTAGATATTCACTGGGACCTCACAGATCACAAACTATCTCTTCCTCCCAAAAAAGTCAAAGAGATAGCATAAAAAACAAAACGGTTCATCCAGAACAAACAGGTGTCAAGACGAGCCTTAGAAAGAGTTCTCGGCTTACTGCAATTCGCCTCAGTAACAGACGTCTTACTAAAAGCCAAACTCAAAGACATCAACCGAGTTTGGAAGAATAGAGCAACAATTCGGCTAAGGGACAAAATCTCAATGATCCCCTCAATATTAATAAAGAGACTCCGGCCATGGTCAAAACCAGAGAATCTATCCAAATCAGTTCCTCTGCAGTTTCCCCCCCCCCCCCCTCAAGTGACGATTCACACAGACTCGTCTCTCAGTGGCTGGGGGGGGGCTACTCCCAACAACAGATGTTTCAGGGATCATGGTCCCCCACTATGAAACAATTCCACATAAACGTGTTGGAAGCCATGGCAGTTTTTCTAACCTTAAAACGGTTATCCCATCCAAAGACAACTCATGTCAGGATAGTCTCAGACAGCTCAGCGGTGGTACACTGCATAAACAGAGGCGGATCAAAATCTCCCAACCTGAATCAGATCCTGGTAATGATTTTCACCTTGGCAAAAGAAAGGAACTGGTTCCTGTCAGCCACACACCTGGCAGGAGTCCAGAACGTTATAGCTGACGCCTTGTCCAGGACAAAACCACTGGAATTGGAATGGTCTCTGGACATGAATTCCTTCCGGTGGATATCCAGACTAGTTCCGGGTCTCCAAGTAGACTTGTTTGCGACACACCTCAACCGCAAACTTCCTTGCTATGTAGCCCCCAACCTGGACCCTCAGGCTTATGCCACAGACACATTAACCCTGGACTGGAACTGTTGGAAGAAGATTTACCTATTCCCTCCGGTGAATCTTCTAATGAAAGTATTACCCAAACTCCGCTCATTCAAAGGAGCAGTAGCTTTGGTGACTCCCAACTGGCCAAAGAGCAACTGGTTTCCGCTCCATCTAGAGCTGAAGCTTCGCCCCTTCCGGATTCCACACCCCAAGTTGACACAAGTTGCCCAAACTCAGACTGTGTCAGATTCCTCAAGAATAGCACAAACCCTAACTTTGTGGATTTCATGAAATTTGCAGCCCACAAGGATGCAAATATCGACCCGGACAATGTCCTCTTTATAGAATCAGACAAAAGGGACTCAACGCTTAGGCAATATGACTCAGCTGTTAAGAAACTAGCAGAATTTCTAAAGAATTCAGACGCTACCTGAATGACCCCTAACTTGGCCATTTCGTTTTTTAGGTCCCTGTTTGACAAGGGCCTAGCCGCTAGTACTATCACTACAATTAAATCAGCCCTGAAAAAGATTTTTCAGGTGGGCTTCCATATTAACCTGGCAGATTCGTATTTTTCATCCATTCCAAAAGCCTGTGCTAGGCTTAGACCTTCTGTTCGTCCACAAAAGGTCTCATGGTTTTTAAACGATGTCTTAAAACTAGCATCAGACACCGATAACGAATCCTGCTCCTACATTTCGCTTCTTAGGAAGACCCTGTTTCTTACAGCCATGGCCTCCGGTGTCAGAATTTCAGAATTAGCAGCTCTCTCCCGTAATCCTGAAAACCTAGATTTCCTACCATCAGGAGAAGTACTACTCTCCCCAGATAGAGCTTTCCTAGCTAAAAATGAGGACCCTTAAAATAGATGGTCTCCTTGGAAGATTATCCCTCTTTCACATGATGCTTCTCTGTGTCCAGTAGTGACTCTTCGGGCCTTTTTAGCTAGAACTGTTACACACTCGTCTAGCCCCTTGTTTGTCAGGGAACAAGGAGGTACTATCTCCATCCAAGGTATTAGACAGCAAATACTTTACTTCATCAAGCAGGCTAACCCGGAATCCTTTCCACATGCACATGATATCCGAGCAGTAGCAACCTCCATCAATTATTTCCAAAATATGGATTTTGATGAACTTAAAAAGTATACAGGTTGGAAATCTCCTATGGTTTGTAAACGCCACTATTTAAAGAACTTACCGGCCCTAAAATTTCCTACTATTGCAGCTGGGAGTGTCATCTCCACAGAGTAATCTCTTACCTTTCTTCCTTTTTCGTCCAACTCTCTTCCTTCTACCTCCTACCTGCCACTCTCACCTCGGTGGATTAGATTTAGCCCCATATCTCTCGTTATGGCATTGTTGCATTGTTCTTTTGGTTGTTTACCTTTTGATATGTATATAGCCTTATCCTCAGGTATTCATACCGTTTATGGCCATTTTATTTTATGATTCAGATTGTGATTATGCTGTATTACTTTGCTTTGCTCCATCCATAACATTATTACTATTTTTATACTTAAGGTTTTTGAGATTTGTGATTGTGTGTTACATGTCTTTATTTAATATAGTAACCTCCACATGTACATGATGATTTTAATTTTCCTTTTTTGATAATTATGGGCTTGGAAGGCATTCTCTTGTATATTTTCACCGGGCGACACAGGTCGACCCATAAAAGGGATTTTGACGAAGGAAAAATCTATTTCTGGGGAGAGACCTGTGTCGCTCGGTGAAACCCTTCCCTGTTTTTCCCTTCCTTTTCCTTTCCAAGCCATTAATCATACAGTGTGTGGATACCTGCAGAAATCATCAGCAGCATTTACCAGACCAAGCGTGAAAGTCTTCTGTGTTTGGTGTTGTGGAAGGGATATCTCTCCTCTCGATGCCACTATTCCAGAAATAGCGAAGTTCCTCGTGTATTTGCGTTAGGAAATACACCTTTCAGTCTTGGCGGTAAAATGCTATCGCTCAGCCTTAAGCCTCGCCCTTAGACTGAATGGAATAGACATTTCCTCATCGCTGGAATTTTCTGATTTATGAACTTGCCTGTCCCCAGTCTGAAGTGAGACCTCCCCTGTAGAACGTGGTTCGAGTCTCAGGTCTCTGAAGAGACTTCCCTATGAACCATTACGTCAGGCAACAGATCGCCACCTCACTTGGAAGGCGGTGTTCCTACTAGCTTTGGCTTCGGCCAAACGAGTCTGTGAACTTCATGGTCTCTCATACGACATCGGCCATTTAAGGGGATGGGGAGAGGTAATGTTCAGCTTTGTCCCTGACTTTGTTGCCAAGACTCAGAATCCAGGAGTGGCAGATCCATGATTCGACTCCTTCTGGATTCCAAGTCTCCGCTCTTTAACAGATGACCCTGATCATGTCTTACTCTGCCCAGTGAGGAGTTTAAGGCTGTACCATAAGAGAACAGTGTAGCCCATCCCCATCATCACAAGGAGGATCAAAAGGAGGGTCACCAAAAACACCATTTCTGCATCCCTCTTAATAAGAGAATGCCTTGATGAAGTCATTGAGCTTCAGCACGGCATATCATTCCCTTGCTGAAGCCCGGTGACGGGCAAGAGGGCTCTTGAACTTGAAACTATTGCTCCCCCAGTTTGAATCTAAACTCTCTCTCTCTCTCTCTCTCTCTCTCTCTCTCTCTCTCTCTCTCTCTCTCTCGCTCTCTCTCTCTCTCTCTCTCTCTCTCTCTCTCTCTCTCAATATTACTTCGGCCTTCTCCTAATTTGATAAGCTTTCTTCTGTGTTGCTGTCCCAACTCCCAACTCTGTGAGAAAATTTCCCTTATTATATATGTGGCTATATGTACATACATACATATATATATATATATATATATATATATATATATATATATATATATGTTTATATATAAATGTATATACATGTAAAAGGGATTTTGACGAAGGAAAAATCTATTTCTGGGAAGAGACCTGTGACGGCCGGTGAAAGAAGTCCTTCTTTACACTTTTCTAATATAAATCTTCCAAATATACAGTACTAGAGAAAGATAAAAGCATGGAATGCAGAGGTTACTACCCTCGCGCGAGCACCTTGTGGGTGTCGTGTATACAACAGGGGCGTGTGAAAACCACTATTCACAGGCTGTCTTCCATTTAGTTAATTCCTCCATCAAAGGGAAGGGCCGTGACAGGCCCTAGAGAACACAGTTGGCCCACGTCACCGACACCTACCACGCGCGCCCTCTAGGTCATCCTTCTGTTTTGGACTTGCCTGCATAGTCGTATTTTTTTTTGTGCTCTCGGTGTTTTCAAGTGTTTGTCGTTAATTCATCATGACTGACGCTGCTACTTCACCTTTACCAATGTTAAGTACCATAGTTTGTTTTGACAGTTTTTTTCAGTACCGGGCATTTGTTCTCTTTCCAGTATGTGGATTTTAATTTTGGAAGCGGCTTGGCCTTCCTCGGTGACGGCGGCCATTTTGGCCTTGTTCGCTTCGATAGTTTTTCAAGTTAATGTTGCCCATCTGGTACTCTGTCATCTAGGTTATATCACTTACGTTTTATGACCATTTTTATTATCATTTTATTGTTGTTTTTACTATGGTATATATTTTTGCTAGCAAGTCCAATTTGGACGAACGAAGAATAACATTCTTGCCTTTGTTATAGTTTACGTACACGCCTCGGGAAGGTGCTCGTTTTAGACTATATCTTTTTATTTATTTGTTACGTTGTCGTTATTCTTCGTTCTTGGTTATTACAATTTTATCATTATTCTTATATCATATTATTGTGTGATTTTGGTTCTTTATAATGTAACCATGAGAGCGTGAGCATGGAGTTCTCGTTTTCTGTTACTACAGTTACGATTTGCCCTTTCTCTCGTTTTCTTTCTTAAGCTCGAGTAAGGAGAGGTGGATTTCCCGTTTTCCGTTTTATACGATCACGAGTTATTCCTGCCTCCTCTTCTTCTCCGGGTTTATGATATTACGTTTGATGATATTTACGTTTTATTGATGTGGTTACTGTTAATATAGCTAGCATTATTAATAGGTTCTGTTAGTGTATGAGTCATTATTTTGGGATCGCTTTATGCCGCCACCCGTAGCTCCGCCTTGAGTTATACTCCGCTATAATGGATACTCATTGGGTGAGAACTAGTCAGATATTTGGAGTGCATCGGTGAAACCCGGCACTCAGACTCCGGCTTCGGCCTTATGCACACGAACCTTTTTCATGATTACAGTAATCACAATTTCATTATTACGGTCCTTTTTCATCGAATCTCCGGCTTCACTGGAGATAACACAGACGTTCAGCATTGAGGTTAATATTATCTTACCGCTGATGTTCACGATTTCACGATTACGGACCTTTGTCACCGGATCTCCGGTGTCAACAGAGATCACTCAGACGTTCAGAACCGGGGTTAACATTATTTTACCGATGAGGTTTATAGTTACATGTTACGTGGTTACTGGATTTTAGTATATTAATTTGTTAGCTACCATATTAGTCACACATAATTAATTTTATTTATTTCTTTTGATTCATCTGTTCACTGACCAGAGTCTCAAGGAACATCCAGACTTATGTCTTCTTTCTTTTACAGAAAGTCTGCTGCGCTGCCAAGGGCTGCTCCGCTGCTTTTAATGATCCCCTGTGCCATGATCTATGCCGATCCCATGCACATTGCGCCATATCCTTCTCTCGGGAACCGGGACAAGCCCCCTACATGGTATGGTTCCCGGAGTCATGCATGCTCTGCTACTAGCTGTCATCCCTACTCCTGAGCGATGATGATAGTTGGTTCTAGTTTGTTCCTGTTAATATCCTTTATATATATATATATATATATATATATATATATATATATATATATATACAGTATATATATATATATATATATATATATATATATATATATATATACTATATATATTTTTATATACACACATATATATTCATACATACATACATATACCAAGGCACTTTACCCAATTTTGGGGGGTAGCCGACATCAACAAATGAAACAAAAAAGGGGACCTCTCCTCTACGTTCCTCCCAGCCTGGCAAAGGACTCAACCGAGTTCGGCTGGTACTGCTAGGGTGCCACAGCCCACCCTCCCCCTTTATCCACCACAGATGAAGCTTCATAATGCTGAATCCCCTACTGCTGCTACCTCCGCGGTCATCCAAGGCACCGGAAGAAGCAGCAGGGCCTACCGGAACTGCGTCACAATCGCTCGCCATTCATTCCTATTTCTAGCACGCTCTCTTGCCTCTTTCACATCTATCCTCCTATCACCCAGAGCTTCCTTCACTCCATCCATCCACCCAAACCTTGGCCTTCCTCTCGTACTTCTCCCATCAAATCTTGCATTTATCTCCTTCTTTAGCAGACAGCCATTTTCCATTCTCTCAACATGGCCAAACCACCTCAACACATTCATATCCACTCTAGCTGCTAACTCATTTCTTACACCCGTTCTCACCCTCACTACTTCATTCCTAACCCTATCTACTCGAGATACACCAGCCATACTCCTTAGACACTTCATCTCAAACACATTCAATTTCTGTCTCTCCGTCACTTTCATTCCCCACAACTCCGATCCATATATCACGGTTGGTACAATCACTTTCTCATACAGAAACTCTCTTTACATTCATGCCCAACCCTCTATTTTTTAATACTCCCTTAACTACCCCCAACACTTTGCATCCTTCATTCACTCTCTGACGTACATCTGCTTCCACTCCACCATTTGCTGCAACAACAGACCCCTAGTACTTAAACTGATCCACCTCCTCAAGTAACTCTCCATTCAACATGACATTCAACCTTCCCTTCTCGTACATCTCATAACCTTACTCTTACCCACATTAACTCTCAACTTCCTTCTCTCACACACCCTTCCAAATTGTTACTAATCGGCAAAGCTTCTCTTCCACGTCTGCAACCAGTACAGTATCATCCGCAAACAACAACCGATTTACCTCCCATTCATGATCATTCTCGTCTACCAGTTTCAATCCTTGTCCATGCACTCGAGCATTCACCTCTCTCACCACTCCATCAACGTACAAGTTAAACAACCATGGCGACATCACACATCCCTCTCTCAGCCCCACTCTCACCGGAAACCAATCACTCACTTCATTTCCTATCCTAACACATGCTTTACTACCTTTGTAGAAATTTTTCACTGCTTGCAACAACCTTCCACCAACTCCATATAACCTTATCACATTCCACATTGCTTCCCTATTAACTGTATCATACGCTTTCTCCAGATCCATAAACGCAATATACACCTACTTACCTTTTGCTAAATATTTCTCGAATATCTGCCTAACTGTAAAAATCTGATTGATATACACACACACACACACACACACATATATATATATATATATATATATATATATATATATATATATATATATATATATATATATATACTGTGTATAATATTCATATATATATATATATATATATATATATATATATATATATATACACACTATTATTATTATTATTATTACTACTTGCTAAGCTACAACCCTAGTTGGAAAAGCAGAATGCTATAAGCCCAGGGGTCCCAACAGGGAAAATAGCCTAGTGAGGAAAGGAAAGAAGGAAAAATAAAATATTTATTTTAAGAAGAGTAACAACATTAAAATAAATATTTCATATACAATCTATAAAAAACTTTAACAAAACAAGAGGAAGAGATATCCGATAGAATAGTTTGCCTGAGTGTACCCTCAAGCAAGAGAACTCTAACCCAAGACAGTGGAAGACCATGGTACAGAGGCTATGGCACTACCCAAGACTAGAGAACAATGGTCTGATTTTGGAGTGTTCTTCTCCTAGAAGAGCTGCTCACCATAGCTGAAGAGTCTCTTCTACCCTTACCAAGAGGGAAGTAGCCACTGAACAATTACAGTGCAGTAGTTAACCCCTTGACCGAAGAAGAATTGTTTAGTAATCTCAGTGTTGTCAAGTGTATGAGGACAGAGGAAAATATGTAAAATTAGGCCAGACTATTCGTCGTACGTGTAGGTAAAGAGAAAGAACTGTAACCAGAGAGAAGGACCCAATGTAGTAATGTCTGGTCAGTCAAAGGACCCCATAACTCTCTGGTGGTAGTATTTCAACGGGAGACTGGTGCCCTGGCCAACATACTACCTATATATATATATATATATATATATATATATATATATATATATATATATATATATATATACATATATATATATATATATATATATATATATATATATATATATATATATATATATATATATATGTCTTACTTATAACTGTAATCGAACAGTTTAACCCTGGATAGGTACGGTCCTCGGACACCCCTTTAAGGGTATACTCGGACGCGAACGACCCCGACGCCAAAAAAAATTCTTGAAAAATCAGTTTTTGCAGTAACCTCCTTTTTTCTTTTGCCAAAAAAAACTTCAATGAATGCTTAAAACAACTGTAAAGATAAATACTACTCATCTGCAGAAAACTATTTATTATAAATATTTTAAAAAATTAAGTAGAAAAAAAAAAAGACCTGACATAAAAATTCATAAAAAAAAAGTTTATACATATATACACAAATCCTTTTAGGAATTGATTCTTGAATGTTTAGGACACATCTTGATGTATTTTGGATGAAGTCAGACCCATGGAGGTGAAGATCTGAAATGAGAAAAAAAGGGTAACTTTTTTTGGCCAAAAAAAATTGTCCAAATTTCATGAATTTTTTTGGGTACCCAAATGAAATAGGAAGTGGCTAATTTTTTTAGGGAATAAACATATGTTATCCTAAAATAGAAATATGTAAAAAAATCTTCATTATTTTGTAAATTACATTTATATCAGGGGCCATATCTAAAGGTAATTTTTTGAGTACTTGGAAATTTCGTAAAAAAATACATATATTTAATATATAATATGATATTTATGCAGGTAAAAATATACGAAAATATCACAAATTCTATAGGGAACAAGAATATATATAGATAGGGCAGCTTACGCTTCGGATATGTCCACAAAATGGCCGCCAACCACACTGACTCAGACTCCCTAATCTGCCACTTGAAATGTAGGAAGGGTATGTCAATTTCAAGGTGTTATTTACTAATCTAATTATTATTGGATATGCATAAAAATTGTATGGTGGGTTGCTGGATAATTGTCGATTATTTTACGACTATAAAATTAAAATTCTGACCCAAAAAATTTTTTTTGAAGGGAAATAAAATCGAAAAAAAAAATGTAAAACAATATTTTAGCTAAAAAAATTTGATGATATTCAATCAAAAAAAAAATAAACAAAATTTTCCGACAAATAAACATCTAGAGGAATCATTACTCTGTGATAGTTCCTTAGTACGTAGTAATTTTGAAAGAATTGGGAAAAAACGAAAAAATGGCAATCACCGGAAAATCGAACACATACCTATATATACGCCATATCTGGCTAAAAAAAAGATAGGCATGGGTAGCCAGATCATCTAGAAACACTTTCCAACACTATAAAAATATAAGTTTTGCGACACTACTTGCCAATTCCTTAGGGTAACATGACTAAGCAAAAAAATGCAAAACAAATAAAAAGGGGCACTCGTGGAAAAATGGCCATTCTAATATACGGCATTTCAGAAAAAAAAAATTTCAGCCACGTGCTAGGCAAACCATCAAGGCATATTTTCCGACAAATAAACATATAAATGAAATATTACTCTGTGATAGTTCCTTAGTACGTAGTAATTTTGAAAGAAATGGGAAAAAACGAAAAAATGGCAATCACAGGAAAATCGAACACATACTTATATATACGCCATATCTGGCTAAAAAAAAAATAGGCATGGGTAGCCAGATCATCTAGAAACACTTTCCAACACTATAAAAATATAAGTTTTGCGACACTACTTGCCAATTCCTTACGGTAACATGACTAAGCAAAAAAATGCAAAACAAATAAAAAGGGGCACTCGCGGAAAAATGCCCAACATTCTAATATACGGCATCTCAGATAAAAAAAAAAGACATGCACGTGTTAGCCCAACCATCAAGGCACACTTTCTAACACATAAACATGAAAAAAAAATCAATAATATACGGCAATTCCTTACTACGTAGTAAATTTTTACAAATATTGAAAAAAAAACAGAATTTGGCAACCGCAGTTAAATACCCAATATACCAATAACTACGTCGTATCTGACAAAAACAAAATCACGCATGGGTAGCCAGATCATCTAGACACACTTTCCAACATTAAAAAAGCAAAAGTTTTACGACACTATTTCGCAATATCTTACGGAAAAATGACTTGGCAAAAAAATTAAAAAAAATTAAAAAGGGACACTCGCGGTAAAATGCCCGACATTCTAATATACGACATCTCAGATAAAAAAAAAGACATGCACGTGTTAGCCCAACCATCAAGGCACACTTTCTAACACATAAACATGAAAAAAAAATGAATAATATACGGCAATTCCTTACTACGTAGTAATTTTTACAAATATTGAAAAAAAAAACAGAAATTGGTAACCGCAGTTAAATACCCAATATACCAATAACTACGTCGTATCTGACAAAAACAAAGTCATGCATGGGTAGCCAGATCATCTAGACACACTTTCCAACACTAAACAAGCAAAAGTTTTACGATGCTATTTGGCAATATCTTACGGAAAAATGACTTGGCAAAAAAATGAAAAAAAATGAAAAAGGGGCACTCGCGGTAAAATGGTCCTCGTGGTGATGAACAACATTTTAACTAAAAAAAAAAACATGCACATGGTAGCCAAACAATCCACCAAGACTTTCCACAACTGATAACCTATACAAGTTGCACCATTCTACGACAATTTCATAATACGTAATAACTTTGATAATTATGCAAACTACCTCAGAAGGGTAAACTCGGACGCGAACGACCCCGATGCGTCTCAGAAATCGGGGAAGGAGTACAGCTACAGCAATGCACATCTGGACACTACTAGAGCGTGTAGGGGAGACACCTCCTGCAGGTCGATCACCCACAAATTCAGTCACAGGGGTGAGTCACGTGAGAAAAACCTGTTTTTTTTTGACGCTCGGGGTCGCAAACGACCCACCGTACCTATCCAGGGTTAACATGTTTTTTCAAAAAGGCCCATAAAAGAAACACAGGAAATATGAATAAATCACACTATATTTCGGTCAATAAACATCGACCCTCTTCAGGATGTAAAGTAAAAATGAGGGATACAGTGGAGAGTGACGGTTTATATATGAAAGCAAAAGGGTGTGTTCAATTGTTCTATAGTTGTTATAATTGCTGGAAGGATTAGCCAAATTTAATTACATCCAGGTGCGTCTTCTTATTGTTGAGCCGCTTGGAGGAAATCTTGACCTCTGATGCATGTCTGGTGGTCGGTCTCCGTGGATTATCTTCTTAATGATAGGGTTGAGAAGAGTATTGTCCACTGTGTCAGCTTTCCATTGGCCCCCAGATAGGTTCATTGTGTTTGATTGATTTATGATGGCTGATTCCAGGATTTTCCTTCTGTACGGACTACCGCTAGAGAGTTATGGGGTCTTTTGACTGGCCAGACAGTACTACATTGGATCCTCCTCTCTGGTTACGGTTCATTTTCCCTTTGCCTACATACACACTGAATAGTCTGGCATATTCTTTACATATTCTCCTCTATCCTCATACACCTGACAACACAGATTACCAAACAATTCTTCATCACCCAAGGGGTTACTGCACTGTACTTGTTCAGTGCCACTTTCCTCTTGGTAAGGGTAGAAGAGACTCTTTAGCTATGGTAAGCAGCTCTTCTAGGAGAAGGACACTCCAAAATCAAACCACTGTTCTCTAGTCTTGGGTAGTGCCATAGCCTCTGTACCATGGCCTTTCACTGTCTTGGGTTAGAGTTCTCTTGCTTGAGGGTACACTCGAGCACACTCTCCTATCTTATTTCTCTTCCTCTTGTTTTGTTAAAGTTTTTATAGTTTATATAGGAGATATTTATTGTTGTTACTCTTCTTAGAATATTTTATTTTCCTTTTTTCCTTTCCGCACTGAGCTATTTTCCCTGTTGGAGCCCCTGGGCTTATAGCATACTGCTTTTCCAACTAGGGTTGTAGCTTAGTAAGTAATAATAATAATAATAATACTCTTAAAAAGCACAGACGACTCACTCCAGTTAATCTGGTGCCCTAAATCCCTAAGGTGAACGAAAATCCCCGAGTTTTCATAGCCATATCTAACAGATCTTTTGTGTTCGGATAATCTTTGAGATAGCGAACGGCCCGTTTGCCCAACGTACACTTTTTCACAATCTCCACATGGTACTTTGTAAACGCTGGATTCTATATTTCTTTTATTTTGATAAACATTAATAAGGGCGCTTCCTATGGTCTTTGGATATGAAAAAACAAAGGGGTTCTCAGTTTTGATATGATTTGTTATATTTTTAATACCTTCTATATATGGGAGTTTTATCTTATTTTTAAAATCTCTTTGGTTAGTAACATCATGATCTTTATAATATATCGTGTTGGCTTTGTTGATGGCCTTTTCTATGACATACGTCGGGTAGAATAGCTGGGCGAGTTGTTTATGAATGATTTCAAATTCTTTATTTAGGTAAGCTGGGGAACAGATTCTCAAACCTCTAAGTGATAGATTGCAAGCTACTCCAATTTTTACAGAAATGTCGTGATAACTAAAGAAATGAATGTAGGAAATAGAGAAAGTTGGTTTTCTATACACAGTGAAATTATACCCCGTCGATTCCCTTATAATTAGTATGTCCAAAAAAGCTAATTTTCCTTCTTTTTCCCATTCAGTTTTAAATTTTATGCTAGGGACTAGGGAATTTAGATTATTGAAAAATATATTGAAATCTCCCCAGCTATCATCCCAATATGTGAAAATGTCATCAACATAGCGTTGCCAAACCATGTTCATAGGTTTAATTGTTGTTAAAATTTCTGTTTCAAAGTATTCCATGTAGAGGTTAGCTAAAATTGGAGATAACGGGCTGCCCATACTACAACCAAATTTCTGTTTGTAAAAATTTCCATTGAAAGAGAAAACGTTATTTGACACGCTTAGTTTAATTAACTTAATTGTTTTTTCAATACCGAGGGGGAAGTGATCTTCATAAGGGATTAATTTTTCCCTCAAGAAACCTAATACATCGTTGATCGGGACCTTTGTAAATAGGGATTCTACGTCAAGACTCAATGTAAAACTCTTGAGTTTTGTGATTGTCGTAACGATGTCGAACTTTGGGGGTCACACAAATCAATGGCAATTTCCTTGAGGAAAGTTCGCCTTGGCATTGACGTGTAAAGAATATAGGAATTTACCATTACTATATTCAGTATCCCATAAAAGAGACACAGTAGCCAGTGTCGTGTCTTACGAATACAATTGGATGTAGCACACATCTGATCAAATGTGTCTACACCCCCCTTCGTCGAGTTATAGAACATTTGAATGTCAGTTTTCCTCTTCTTGATCTCAGAAGGATCGTGATGAAGAGAACTCAATAACATGACCTTCTTTGTTCTATTACCTTGCTGACATTGAAGGGTTAAATTGTGTTCGTAATTGAACACAGCCACTGAGTCCATGATAGAAAGCACCTTCTCAGAAATCTGTTTGGGAATGTAAGGTTTCTGTTGAATGGTGCCACACAAGTACATGCCTTCTGTCTCGAGTGCCAAGGCAAGTGGAAGACTCGTGAAGAAATTATCCGTTGTTACTGTGCGGCCCCTTCGATGAAAAGGGGCCACAAGGTTCATCGTGAACATTTCTCCAATTGACGTTCCTCTCGGCACCTTGTCTGCATCCTTCCCAAGATATGGTATGACATTACACATGTAGTGCATGTCTGCATCACTTGCCAATACCAGCTTTATGCCATACCTAAAAGAAAAGAAACTAGAATTAGTCACCAGTAAAATCAAATAGTATAAAAAAATAATTATATATTAATATACAGTATGTATATATATATATATATATATATATATATATATATATATATATATATATATATATATATATATATATATATGTATAATTATACTCAATCTCTCAATCTTTACATCTGTTCATGAGAGAGAGAGAGAGAGAGAGAGAGAGAGGGAGAGGGGGGGGGACAAATACATATCACAAATTACAAACGAATAATATGAATAAAAGAAAATAAAAATAAAATTACTTACTTGGCAGGTTTGCTGGGAATGTACATTTTGAAGGGGCACCGTCTTGTGAAAGCCACGAGCTGCTCGTCTACAGTTAGATTTGGCTTGGGGCTTTACAAGCAACTACAATTTGCCACAACATGATCCCGCACATTCCTGCTCGGGGCGAGGCGATCTTCTCTCACCCTCTCGGCTCTAGTGGTCATGTCGTCGAACCTGAGCACCCAAATCAGCCAGGCAAATCGCTGTTCGCTCATTGTACATCGGTACAATGGATTCCCTTCCATGAGGTCTTATATGCCCTTCATTCTAGTGTGGTTGTCATTTCTCACTGCTGACATTACCAAAATCCCAATGAACCCTTTTAGCTCCCTCAATATCCTTCAGGGCAATATTACCCTTTTGATGATATTTACTTCTGAGAAGAGCAAGGCAAACATTGGAATGCACGACTATTTCCTCAAGGATTTCTTCATCCAGGAACAAAGAGAAAATGTCAACCACATGCCTAGCACTCGAGACAGAGGACGGGACCTCCGGGCTCAATGTGGCGAGGTGAACATGTGGGGAAGAGCTGGGTTCAGGTCTTTGTGCCATATAGTACCATCACGACCTTGAACCTTGGCTTCCATTAAGCGACTTATTGGCGCTCCCCTGACTGGCTGGAGTTCACCCCTCCTCCTCTTCCTACTCTTCTCCTCCATGGGGTAAGCTGCTCCGCCTGAGGGGGAGGTGAGGCACGTGAGGTCAACGCCAATGGGTGGATGTTGTTGTAAACACTAACGCACTACCCCCCTCACCATACCTCGACGCACTAGCCCCCTCATCATCCCCCTCACCCTCTGTGTTTACGAAGGGAACTATCTCGGCATCAACACTTGAGTCATCCTCCCCACCACACTTCCGTCTAACTCAGCTACGTCGAACTCATCAAAATCTGAGATGTCGGCGACTTCCAAGTTATCATCAACATCACTCTCTAGCTCAAAGAGAAGAGTGTTGATTTGATCAAAGCCAAGAGTTTGCTGACGTTTTGCCATTATATCGATGAAAACTGAAAAATGCAAAAAAAAAAAAAAAAAAAAGGAAAATTAGCATTTACAGAAAAATACGCTACATTGCAACTTATAGCAACTCAGCCCGCACCAAGGTCACACATACGGGGTAGAAGACATTCACAAACACTTTACAACAATACTTTTTTATACACACCTAAACACTACTGCACATTCGATGATTATATAAAAATTCTGATATTTCACAACTTACCTGATTTAGGTATTGATTGGTTGAACTCGACCCGTGGGTATCTCAAAAATAGCACAAGGAAAATAGCTGGGTTGAAATGCGTCCTGACCTGACTTCTGCGGGCATTGAACTGAGGTCTCGCAGTTCGATATCCCACACAACCAATACAGACCAAAAATTTTGGCAAAAAAAACATGTTTTTTTTTTCAAACCTCGTCGGGTCGTATACGACCCGCCACACCTATCCAGGGTTTTGGTTTTAACCTATTCAAAATAAGGATCCTCTGGGTAGCTAAAAAGCCAGTTTGGCAGGGACGTCCACCCTCCTAATGGGTGAGTCACCCCTGATAAATAGTGTAGGTTTGTACAGTAATGCCTCACAACACGAAATTAATTGGTTCCGAAATGGCTTTCGTTATGTGATTTTTTCGTCTTGTTAGTCACCTTTTGCATGTAAATAGCCTAATTCATTCCAGACCCTACAAAAACATCACATTAAACTATTATGAAAAGGATACACACCACTAAAATGTACTAAATGTATGATAAGTAGTACTGTATTTGGATCCTTCAATAATGAATTAACCATTGGTAACCTGTAAAAGAAGTGTATAATTAGAGCAAACAATAAAAATACAGTAACAAAAATGTGGAACCTTACCTTTGGAGTGAGGCGATGTGCGGGCCAGTAGAGGAGGATGACAAACAGCGGAGAACATTAACAAGTGGCAGAAAACCTAAACACTTAACTTTACAAAACAGATTTATAAATGACAGAAAATATTAACACTTCATTTTAGGTAACACATTTACAAATGGCTGGAAATATTGACACTTAACTTTATGATAAACTTGAAATATTTTTTTTTTTTTTTTTTTTTTTTTTTTTTTTTTTTTTACTTTACGTTTTGTATTTTCTAAATTTAATTTCACTATGTATTTTCTTTATCACTGCCCCTTTTCTTTCGTTTTTTTTATCTGGCGCTAGCCTGCTTCTACCGAAAGCCTCTTTTTAAAATAATCGTCCAAAAAAGCTTGTTTTAGCCTGCTTCCTAAATTTTCCTGAAAGGACTCTGGCAAACTTCATTACAGTACTCAAGCACATGACCTGTGATAATTTTTTCTGGGTGTCTCTTTTCTACGAGAGCCACCATTTTAAAGTAGCCATCTAGACCCTCTTTAATTTCTGCCATTGTCAGTGGGTCATCCTCCTCCCTCCTGCTGTACTCTTTCTGAACGACGTTCACTCGCATGGCCTCCAACTCCATCAGGTCATCCGTCGTAAGTTCCTTTTAGTGCTCCTCGATAAGCTCATCAATGTCAGCCTCATCAACTTCCAGACCCATGGACGTCCCAAGTGTAACGATCTTGGCAACTTCAGATTGAATCAGGATCGTCGACATTTTGGGAATCAGCTTCAGCTAGTTCTTCATGGAAGCCCACGAAATCTCGTGCAGAGAAGGCATCAGGCCACAGCTTCTTCCACACAGAGTTCTAGGTGCACCTTGGAAACCTCCTGCCAAGCTTGATCGATGATTTTGAGGCATATGACAATATCAAAAGGCTCTTTCCAAAGTTGACGAAGGGTGAGGTTAGTGCTCTCAATGATTTTTAAACATCTTTTGAAGAGATATTTTGTATAAAGCTTCTTAAAGTTGGAAATCACTTGCTGGTCCATGGGCTGGAGGAGAGGGGTGGTGTTTGGTGAAAAAAAGAGAACCTTGATGAAGGAATACGTACACTGCTACGATATCTTCCTCGAGGGCAGGAGGGTGAGCAGGGGCATTGTCCAGCACCAGCAGGCATTTCATAGGGAGGCGCTTCTCTTCCACAATCGGGCTGAAACAAGTATCTACCCACTCGGTGAACAATTTTCTTGTTACCAAGGCTTTTCCATTAGCCCTCCACAAAACAGGAAGATTTTCCCTAGTGACTTTGTGGGTCTAGAAGGTTCAAGGAGTATTGGAGTGATACACCAGCAGGGGTTTCACCTTGCAATCCCCACTGGGACTTGCACAGAGTGCAAGGGTAAGCCTGTCCTTCATTGGCCTATGCCCGGGTAGCCTCGTTTCTTTTGTCGTGATGTACGTTCGACGAGGTATTTTTTCAAAAAAAGCCCAAAAGCCCAGTCTCATCGCAACTGAAGACTTATTAGGGACTGTAGCCTTCCCGTACAGTCAACTCGTTGAATGTCTTAACAAAGGCTTTGGCCGCCTTCGTGTCCAAGCATGCAGCCTCCCTATGATGTACCACCGAATGAATGCCTGAGCGTATCTTTAATTTTTCAAATCACCTATGAGAAGCCTTCAAACTCTGGGGGTGCCTGCTTCGATGTTCCTTCTCCTGCGTCGGCTTCGGCCTGAGCATGCACGAGATCACCGAAAATGGTGCTGGCTTTCTGGCAAATTATCGCTTCGGTGATAGTGCCTCCAGCCATTTCTTTGTCCTTTATCCAAACAAGCAGCAGTCTCTCTATCTCATCGGGAACAGGGCTCCTCTTGCTGAAGAATACAGTCAAGCCCTTAGAAGTTGTTGCTGCTTTGATTGCTTCATTCGGCTTCAGGATTGTTCCTATCGTAGATGAATTTTGGCCATATTCCTTCTTGATCACACTTAACCACATGCCAGCCTCGTATTTCTTTTATTTCCATCTTCATCTCCATGGAAAGCATCATCCTCATCTTTTCCTTGACATCAGCGACTTTCTTGGGACCTATGACTAATAATGTAATGTAATATCACACACGATACAGTACTGTATAATTGTTACGAAAGCGAAATCACTAATACTGTAAGTCAATGTGTACAACACCGCTGCCGAAACGAAAAGACATAGGAACGCCAGTGCGTAGATGGATGATTGGATACAGTACAATAGATGCTGACCTGTAGGAGAGCAGGATCTCTTGGTGGTAACTAGCATCTGAGTAGGGAGATAACCAATGGTAGCGAGTTTACAGGCTGGCGGCATGCGAATTTTAAAATCAGTCTCAGACACGGTCGGGCTCTTACACCATACCTCCTTTCGTTGTCCGAAACATTTCCTTACACCATACCTCCTTTCGTTGTCCGAAACATTTTTCGTAATGCAAGTCAAAATTCTTCGCATCTCGTTTCACAGAGTGAAAATTTTATAAGCAAATTCTTTCATGTCGAGAGGTTTGACTGTATTCCAGTTATAGAAAAAATGACAAATTCGTAGATAATTTGTATATTTCATAACGATACAAACTTTTAGCTATTTATACAAACTTACCTGCCAGTCCTATCTCTCGTGAAGTCTTACCTCCTAGCAAAGTGAGCTAAATCCTAGGTGTGTGAGTGGAAGCGGTAACAAACTACCCCCCCTACCCCTGCTAACTAGCAGAATGGGTAAATAAATAACCCTTGGTGAAATTTTGATGGCTCATCCTTTCTACTTTGCCGAAAGTAATACCCGTAATAAATAGCTCCAGGTTTGTACCGTTAGGAAATATACCAATTATTTATGAATTTGTCATTTTTCCTAACGATACAAACCGGGAGCTATTTATACAAATTGGCCCGCCAGCCCTGTCCCCTAGAAAGTCCTGCCAGCAAGCAAAGTGGGTGCTCAGCCTAGGTGTGTGAGTGAGCGCGGTAGCCGGCTACCCCTCCATCCCGCTAACTAGCGGGTGGGGTAGTTATCCCTCACTAGAATCATATGGCTCGGCTTTCAGCTACGCTGAAAGTAATATCCCTTATAAATAGCTCCAGGTTTGTATCGTTAGGAAAAATACAAATTACTTCCAAATCTGTCATATTTGTTGGTAATTGCCTCAGGCCACTGACCACATGTTTGGACCTCACTGTAGCCTACTGCCTAGGTTAGGACAAGATTGTGGGCATAAGATTTTTTTTTTTTTTTATTACATTTAAGGGTTAATCCCATGTGTTTATTTGATTTATTTTCAGTGTTCATTTGTGTTGTACATTGTGGGTAACATTCCCGCAATTATTGAATTTGCCATTTAATAGCCATTATTGAGTTACTCTAGTTTTAATCTTTATTATTATTAAAGAAATTAGAATAGAATGTGGACATTGGTATCTTTAACTCCTCTATTAGTTGTACAAGAGATATTGAAGAAAGTAACCTATTGTAGGTATAGGTAAGTTGGTATAAATGAGTTTACGCTTCTTTAACTTATTTATTTGAAGGTAATGATACCCATTTAACTTTACTTAAATAGCCTACATCACTGCTTCTATCCATTGCCTTTGCATATCTATATTAACAGGAATACCTGTCCAGCATCTCAATGGGATCACTAGGATGGATTCGAAATAGAACCTAAGAGTGTAGATTACCTTAGAATGACAAAACTAAGGTAGACCATCAATTAATTACTTAGTCACGTATGGAGTTTCAGGTCTCTGGACAGATGAATCTTTCTCTGGAGTGAAGTTTTGTGAACTGCATTATCAAAGTCCATCTGGGTGTTGTGCCCTTGAGTGATTAAGTGCTCCTATCCCCCCCTGATTAATTCTTTGTTGCCTATGTAGGAAGACATTGCCAGACCAAGGTTGCACTCATCTTTAACAGAAATATATTCTCCACAGTACCAATCCCCCCTTGCATACCGCTTGAGAACCCCTGTCGACCACAAGTATATCCACTTTCACTTGCACCCAATAATAATCAAATTTATCAATTACATGTTAAAAAGTGGACAGGTGAAATGTAGCATGCCATCGGAGATACCAATGTCACCCTCTCTGAATGGATCTAATATGAACCAGCCATCCTTCATCGACATTAGGTTCATTGTTTTCCAAGAACTTGTCATCACTGTCATCCTCTAAGTAACTATCACTAAAATTCTCATTGGCCTATTAGCCAGGTACTCAGACCTTAACTCAGAAGCACTATCATCATGTATGACATAGAAAAACAAAATAACTGCGATCAAGATGGAAAACTTTTCAAATTCAAGTCTACATGGTTTACGCACAAAACCACGATAATCCTTCTCAGATGATTGCCTAAGGTGTGCTAACAATTGTTGGCGAATAGCCCTTCCTATACCCCAGATGAAGATAATGTCACAATGTCTATCAGACACTCATTGGGTGAAAGGAATAGTGGGTGGAGCTTCACCATCTGTCTCGGACACAATACCATACCTGGATTCCCTCCTACTGTCCAAAAACTGTCGTGGTTAGGAATAAAAATACTTGTACACGCATATATGGCTGTTGCTTTTACTCAATGTTAAATATGTGCATGTATACGTAGCGATATTTAAGAGGTTAATTATAGGACTCCTTTTCCATTTGGGGCTTTCATTTCTCCTTCCTAATCACAAATGTCCCTTTGTCTTTTCTACCAGATAATTTACCAGACCCTTTACATTTTGGGTTTGAACTTTTCAAAGTGAAAATACTGTGAATTTTCCAATTTATCTAATTGAGTAATGCATCAAGATTCAAAATTTATTTGGAGTGGCTTTTGTTTTGTGAAAATTTTGCATTACGAGTCATGTTTTGCATGGAAATCACCATAATTCGTTCCAAACCCTCCAAAAACTCCACATTAGTTTTTATGATAAAGCTTCAGTATACCCACAATGAAATACTGTACAACCAAATACATTTGAATCATTCAATATACCTAACCTAACTGTTGATACCTGTAAATTAAGTAATCATTAAATCAATGTAATAATAAATGGAAAATAATACATACAATACAGTACTGTACATATACAAAATATACAATACCTTATGCACTGTACTATTATTATAGTTACCCTTACTGTGTAGAGATATGTTTTCTATCATGCATAAACAACCCATTCTCTTCATCTGAGCTCATCTTTTTATTGGGTGACTATTTTATTCTCGTCCTGGCTACAAATCTCATTTTCGTATCATGAAACATTTTCTGCAATGTGAGTCGGAAAAATCTTTGTATCTCGTATCGCAGCATGAAAATTTTTTAAGCAGAAGCTTTCATATCGGGAGGTATCACTGTAAAAACCATGTCCAGACATGTTAGTTCTGTAGGTCTTGCAAGGTAAAGTAACCCTAGTTAGCTTGAGGTAGGCATATCTCAAGCATTTTTTAAAACAGAAGAGATAAGTATAACAGGCTAACTTTGTTTGATAAATTCAGCCTGTACTTATTGGATCAAGTGTTGTTAATCTTGATTTGCAAAGCAATAGGAAGAGACAGGATGACTATCCATTCTAGGATGACTATCCATTCTATGATTATTTTGAAGGATTTTCAGTCAAGAAAGATGTTCGCTAGAGTAAACTTGTGAGGTTATGCTATGGAAAGAGAATTGCACTCATTAATTATGATGTTAGGACCTCAGCATTGAGAATATTATTGTCAATTTTTGTTACTCAGAAAGTCATCTTTTAATGCTGGCTAGAAGTGCTTCATTTACTCCGATAATTTCTGTATCATTTACAATAAATTTTGAGACTGTAATGCCTTACACTAAGGCTTCTTCAGATTTGGAGGCTCACTTCTGTGCAAAGTGCACCACAGGTGCATGGCTGTTCTTCCCATGATCACACAGTAACCGAGTTGTTAGGAATTTTAGACCATCTCTCACTGGCACAAAATCAAACTATATTTGCATAGAAGAGTTAATAATGATCTAACAATATCAATTAACCAAAACACCATTATACAAAGATCTTGCAAAAGCTGCCAGATAACAAAATTAACTATGACCCCAGTGTATGCTTGTATAATTGAGAATGATAATAATAAAAAGGATTTTAATAAAGCCTTGCTAGCACCACCTACCAGTGAGAATGCAAAACTTAAGGTATGTGCTATTTGAAATTATTTTATCATTCTCATATATAGGTTTTGCATGTTAACATAAGTTAAAACAAAGTTAAGTTATAAAGCAGTAAACTCATACAAGAATAAATATTATTGATAGATATTTTGATTATTCTTATTACAGGAATGGATATGTGAACAGTGTCAAGAGTCTATGTCACCCATTATAAAACTGGAAGAGGGTAACTATCACATTCGAAGTAGATTGCCAGTTTGTGCACTCTGTGGACCATCTGCCACATTGCATAAGGTAACAATGCCTTATGCCTTTAAATATCTAGTAGCTGAATTGGCAACAATTGGCATCAGCACAAAGTTTGGCATAAATAAACCAGAGGATAGTGATTCAAAAATTCCACGTATTTATGTAAATGGTGATATACATGATGCAAAAAGTGAAGTTAGTGAGTAAGTATGAGTGTAAAATACCTCCTAGTTAGGCTGTAAAGACCGTTGGTATTGTGGTGCTAGCTGTGCACTGACTTATTAGTTTAATGTGTATATTATTTCTATGAACCTCCCCTGATGCTCATATTGCTTCTCTGGAAGATTGGTGGTTATATCAATATTTACCCTTAAAACTTAAATATTTCCTGTTTTCTTTCCTTTAAATAATTTTATGCCCCTAGTAAAGTAGTGAGACAATCTATTGTCGAATGGCTTGGCATACGGCTTGTCAACAAACATTGAAATCCAGACTTTGGTGTTGGTGTGGGTTTTTTTAGTGCTTTGAGAACTGCTTTCTGGATTTTTAGTCACTGCTGCATAGATTGTTTGAGAGAATGTTTCTGGGTGATCATGAACTACATTTTCTTTGTAGTTCATATCAGGAACAGTATTGTGATATAGATAAGTGTTGTGAGGATTGCAAATTCCTCCACTATTCCTCTTATGGAAAAATTTGATTTTATAGTCGCAGACCAATTTAAAAGTTCAAGCTGCAAAAGAAAACCTGCTTTTAATTCAGGGGAAAATTCAGAGAAGACTAGGCTAGTTCATTTCAGTAGCAATTATAATAATAATGACACATCAGCACCACACTCCAATACAGCATTTCATGAATTGAGTTTTGATAGTGATGAGCTTCAAAACCTGTATCTTCTTTGATTCTTTTGTGAAATTTAAGAAGGCCATTGAGTGTTCTATTAAGGCAGTATTTCTGAAATAGCCTTTCCTATTTCAAACCCTAACTGGTCTTTTTAAGTAGAGTTTAGAGGCTCCATTGCTCTATTCAGTAAGGGTTCTGATGGTGCACAGCTCATTACGGATTTGAAATCCTCTCATAGAAAATTTAATTATTTTTTTACTTTAGACCTTTCTGCTGCGAAACCTTTGCCTCCCTGCAATCTTTGCTGTTCTTTTATACAACTATGTTGGGAGATAAGATTGAGTTGGTAACCTGGATCCTAATATCCCTCCACTTGCTGAAATAAGTACGCTCAAGCAACCTTGTATTTCTTGTGTATGGTGTGGCATATCTTTTCATTCTCTTAACACTAATTGTATCTGTTATAAGCTTTGGCAAAAGCTGATTGGTTGCATCATGTTTTGATGGTAGTGCACATCACTTGCTTACAAGCTTGGCCACTAGCACATTATGAGTTAACTCTTAAGGAGATAACTGTAGGTGGTAGTACCTCAAATAGCAAAATAAGTTCTTTGAAAAACAAATGTGCAGCAAACTACCTTACAAAGATGTAAACATACGGGAAAACCAGCAAGTAATGTCTCAGCTCATCCTTCTGAACAGGAAAATGGGGATGAAGGAAACACAGAGGAAGAGCCTAACTCTTATGAAGTATCTCCCTATCATCATTACAGAAAATTTGCTGAAATTAAGTTCTGATACTGTTTATCCTTCCAAGGCATTGGAAGCCGCTACTTCCAAGATGATTCATACACCTTAATTCTCCCTTTTTGCTTTGGATAGAATCAGTAGATTTTTATCTCGGATATAAAGAAAGACTTAATTTTAGTTCTCGTTTAGCATCGAAGCTTTCTATCCCACAAAGACGTTTGACTTAAATGGGACGAATCAAGTGCAAATTTCCCTTGAGCCTACCATTAATCCAAAAAGACAAAAAACTTTAAATAAAAGATATCAAGCTGGTTTACGTAAGAAATTATGTTTGTTGGTAGTAAAGAATGTGTGTTTTGTAATGAAGAACAGAGAACAAATTTGACATCTATGGTTGGAACAGTGTTTGATGTGCAAAAACATTCATTGATTTCTTTCTCTATTTGGTTCTTTTTTTGGTTTTATATAGGATTGATAAGGTAATTTCTCAAATTGGGTGTCCAGACTCATAGCATAGCTTTGAGACAGCTTGTGAGACCCAAATTTAAGACTCTAATTTTATTTTATCAATGGTCTTGGAAATACCTCTTTCAGGTAATTCCTTTATTCCTTTCATGTAGTGGTAAAACGTCAGGATTCCACTCTAGTAGATGTTCTGTAAGAGTTGCCTACTGGACTCAGAGATGTTATAAGAGAATGCCATGATGACCCTTCCCTGCAGATCCCAGTAGGAGGAAGACTTAACCACTTTGATCACATTTGGGTGAGTCTTCATCCTGATCCGTGGGTGCTAGCTGTAGTTAAAGAAGGTTACTGAATTCCTCTAACTTCCAATCCTTCTTTGTCCAAGGAATCAATCCTTTTTCTGGGTTAATATTGTAAAGGCACAAATTTTGAAGCCAGAAATTGGGAAATTTTTGGAAAAAAAGACATTAAAAGAGGTCTTGAACCCAGCTCAGGGGTTTTATAACAAGCTATTCCTAGTCCCAAAAGCCTCAGGAGTTGGAGACCAGTTGTAGATGCCTCAAACATCAACAAGTTTTCAATAGACACACCCTCAACAGTTCTGGGGGTGATGTAGAAAGGAATAATTGTTTTTAATAGACCTCATCAATGCATATTTTTACATTCCTGTTCATCTCAATTTTTGGAAATTTCATTTTACAAGAGGTCAAAGGTTTACCAATTCAAGTGCCTTTGTTTAGGTCTCGGGACTGCCCCTCAAGTGCTTACCAGGATGATGGCCCCATTTAAAGATGGATAAGGATTCTGGGGATAAGAGTTTTTTTTTTTTATACCTGGATGATTGGCTAATTTTGAGGAATTTTTTTAGAAAGAATTGTGAGTTAAAGAAGTGTTATAGCTCAGGATACTTGGAATGCTTGGGGGTCCTTGTTAATTTGAAGAAGTCTTTCCTGTTCTGACTCAGAAGATTACATTTGGGAATGATAATAGTAACAGTTCTTTTTTTAGTTTTTCATTTTAGAAGAGGATTCAGTTTTTTTCTTCTATTGTTTAAAAAACTTAAAGGTTGAAGTCTATGTCAGTTCAGATGTGGACGAGACTAAGGACCATGATCTCCTTTGAGAAATTCATTTGGATTGGATGCCTAAAGATGAGGAGGGTTTTCCAGTTTCATCTCAATCTGAATTGGAACAAAATAGTCTTATCTAGACACATTCTCTATGAAAAATCAACTACAACTTCTGAGTTGATTGGATAATTGCAGGCATTTATCTCTGAGAGTTGTCTAGGAAATGAAAATTCCTGACCCCTCTTGTTCACAGATGCTTGACAAAAAGGATGCTGCAGGAGTTGAGTCTTCCTACCAATTGCCGAGAGCTTCAAGCAATAATCATGGGTCTTTAGTATCAGGAACTACTGGTGTTAGGGAAACTGGCAGTGTTTTCAGACAATACGAATGCATTGACTTACATCTGGAACCAATGGTGTAGGCCCTATACTGTAAGGTCACAATCCTAGTACCAAATAGAAAATGTCCTACAGATTTGGACAAATTAGAGAGGAATAAGCACGCTTCTTCAGCTTCTTCTGGGAAAATCAAATGTCTTTATAAATCCGTTAGCAGGAAAAGTCAGATTCTTGCAAACAAATGGTCTTTAGCTCCATCAGTATGTCTAAAAATTGGGAAATGGTTTAGCCAAGAGAACAAAGATAAAATTGTTGAACTAAAAGATTTGAGTGATTTGTTCACAAGTTCCATATTGCTTGGCATGGAAGATTGATGCCATTTTACAAGGCTGGTCAAATCTGGATCTTTACACTTTTCCACCATTCCCCATGATTCAGCTGGTGATAATCAAGTTCAGAATTTCTACAAATGGCAGGATAATGCTCATAAGTCCTTCTGGTGAAAAAAAAGGAATAGTTCATAGGTCTTTAACCTCTGATATTGGAGTGTGATAATATTACCATGTAGATTCAATCTTCTCAAACAACCAATTTCCTGTTACATCTAACTGCATGAAGGCTAACCACCGTTTTCTCAGAAAAAAGCATTTACATGGCCATCTAAATTGTCTATCATAGGTTCCTCAAAGATAGTCTACCAATATTCTGTATCAAAGACAAAGCAATGTTTATTTTGATTAGTGTAAATCTGGTAATATATCATTGTCTAGAACTACTTTAGATAATATTGTTAAAATTGTATGCTTCCATTTGTATGAAAAAAAAATTCCATATAGCCCATTAAGGTATATAGATCCATGCTTAATTATGTACTTAAGCATCTGGGATTAGATCTATAAGCTTTGGTTATTATTGCAGATGTGTTTGGGATTTTGAATATTGAAAGACCTCCAGAAGGCATCCTTATTTTTTTTCAATTTGGATGTAGTTACTGTATATGTTTAAAAGGTTCCAGTTTTGAACTTCTGGAAAATATTTTGATTAAGGATCTCACAACTAAAACCTTTTCTGTTTGGATTGGTTTTAGCTTAATGCATAAGTGAACTACAAGCACTATCTTCAAAGGTAGGCCTTTGGAACATAAGGTGATGATATCTCTTTTGCCTACTTTCAGAATTAAAAAAAAATAATTTTAAGACTAGTTTGTCACAGTTCTTCAATATGAGGTGAGCATTACATCTTAATAGTCATTGAAAATTATCTGATCAAAACTATAGGGCATTAGAGGTAGTGTTCCTATTTGGCTTTGTGGGATTAGACTTCCAAATCATCATCTGTCAAAAATTCAATGTCATTTCTAGTTAAAAGCAAATTATTCAATCCAAATCTAATGAAAACAGGGTGTTAGAAGTGCAGCCTAATCTCTAAATTTTTGCTTAAATCTCTTTGGAATGGGTATTGGAGATCCAAATTAGCGTTAACCAAACATTATCTGAATAAATCCTGGTTTATTTATTAAGATTACTAGGCTTTAGGCCCTATAGTGACTGCTGGTGATGTTTAATAACATAGACTTTTAATTGATTTAAATGTATTTTGAGATGGTTTGTTACCAATAGTCTAGACTACAGGCAAATCTAGAATGTTAATTATTTTTATCATAAACACTATAAATGTTCCATCTCACCTTCACCTCCATCAGAGTTTGTAAGGGTAAGCATTATGAACATCAGGGGAGGCTCATAAAAATATTTAGAATTTTAATAGTAAAATTCCTTATTTTAATACTTGCGTGATTTTCATATACGGTAAATGCTCATCTACCTCACCACTGACTTGTGGTGTCAAGAGGATAGGTTATAGTTTCATCTTTAAGATTAAAATACAAAGACAGTATAGCTTCCCAAGCCATTTTTTATTGCTATCAATCACGTGATTGTTTCATTGCTGTACTAGAGACGTAAGTTTATTGAAAGGAAAGAAAATGGGAAAGTGTTTAGTATTAAGGGTTACTTCCAGAGAAACAATAAGAACATTGTAAGTATAGAAATGAAAATTTATTAATAAAATTCCATTTCTCATGAAGTGCTGTAATTACAGGTGTACCAATACTTGTATGGAAAGTAATGTTGTATCAAATTAATTTACTTTTAGTAAATTTTATATAACCAGTTGTTATTAATAGACATAGTAACATATCGAAGGAGGGAAAAAATACATTAAAAGAAAAGGAAATATTTTTCCTTTGCATGGTATGGAAAAAATAGATAAAAACTGTCATGTAGTAACCAATTGTCATTTGCAAACGATTCCAGGATTGTAATGATGGAAAGATCTCTGAAAGTCAAACACTGCATTTTCCCCCCACTTTTTGAATTGTGATATGTATACTATATTGTTTTCCCATATGTATCGTGTAGTTTTTGTCTTTGCCCTTCCTATCAAGTAGGAATTGAGTTTTCATGTAACACTAAGTCTTGTTTGAGAGGTACTTGAATATTAAATAAGAGAGATGTTTTTGGTACGTTCTGAAATAAATTTCATCCATAAAATTTGAAATTATTTTTATGTGGAACATTTCACTCAACATGTATATTACAGATAAATATGTAGTGCATAAGAGAAAATGTACTAGATTCTAGAAAATTGTCTTACAGTACTACACTAGAATTCATCCAGCTTAGCAGTCAAAACTTCACATACAACATGCAAGCATTCCATGAAAGTTTATAGTGATCGGTTTTGCTCTCAAAAGAGGAATGGTGTCACACTTCAAACTTGTATAAATAATTATGAGTAGAAAATTAACTTCAAGGGATTTTCACTCTGCAAAACAACAACACTGTACTGTACAGATATTTTTTCTAGAATTGTGAAGGATACAATTATCTCTTGTAAAAACTATACAATATTCAATGATGATATTGTTATAAAAATCTTGGATTATTATCACATTGCATCTTTTCTGTGTATCATTGAACAGCACTAAATAATTTCATTTTTTTTTCTGTGTATATGAATAGCTTTATATGTCATCTCCTATAAAACACATTTGATATGGAACATAGATTTGAAGAGTCTATTCAATTTAATGTTATCATTGGCTGATTACCCCTTCCACATTGATATCTTAAAGTCAATTGATATATTTAGAATGTAGGATACTAAAAGAGTTGATTTTCAATGACCCATCCTGTAAAGAAGTACAGGTTGTAATGTACAGTATTTTTTACATTTCTACAGTACAGTACTTTGTTAGTGTTGTCCTACCGTCCACTGTATTTGAGTGTGTAAGTTGTACGTGGAACTAACTCAGCTTCCTGTTATGTGATATATATGAACATATGCAGTGAATTTGATATGACTGTCTTAAGATATAAAGATTATCTTAAATCTGCAGAAAATATGTCTTCATAGCTCTGTGATAGTCCTTGTTTGTAATTAAGGATGGTGAATAGATAAGTCTTTATAGAACTATAAGGTATCACTTTTTTTTTTTATAAATTTAAGTTTACAAAATCTAATGCAGGGGTTCATTGAGTCATCAATGTCATTAGGTTCTTTGGAGTTATGAAAATCACTCAACCACATCTTAACGTTCCCTATATGACTTGACATATGTTTTCCCTTTTTTTATTCCTGTAAGATATTTTTATACTACAATACTGCATATATTTTGGGTGGTAATATTTTTCTTTTGGATAATTATCAAAACTTCAATTTCAACTTCATGAAACAAATGATAAAATTAAATTGAAAATACATATAGATTAACCAAGATTTTTAGGTTATTGCCAACCAATCTGTTTCAAGTGATGATCTTTTCATAACAATAGGGAAAGCTATTACTGTAGATCTGAATGACTACACATATAGCGGTGATACAGTTTTTGTGTATAAAAATGACCAAATTATGACTCCTTTTAATAAAAGTAATGGGATATTTATATTCAAGTCAAATTTCAAAGGGAATGAATGTAAGTGGATAGTTTCTCTCTAAAGAAGTAAACATCCAAACATTCTATTGATATAAATAACTTTTGTGCAAACTAACTAAACATTTCTTACAGTTCAGCTTCATTTTTTATTGTTTTGGAAAATGTATAGTGAAATTAGAGCACAATGACAATAAAATTGTTAATGTTGTTGCTTGTTTAATCTCCCAAGGAACCCAATTACACCAATTCAAGGCTTCAGAGGTATAATTTTTTTAGCACCATAATATTATTTCTTTTAAACAATTGAATATTCCTGACTTTCACAAGTATATACAGTAGTATTACAGTATATTTCTATTCTAAATCATCATTCACACAGCATCTTTTTAGCTGGAGTTGTGGATTAGCAAACTCACCAATAATAAAAGCAGTAAGTGTATTTTCATTAAAAATATATACAGTAAATATATAAAATAAATAAGATATGTCACCAGTAATACTATAGTCAATTTTTTTTAGTGAGGCAGATTTGCACCGACTAGCAGGGGTGCCCTTTTAGCTTGGAAAAGTTTCCTGGTCGCTGATTGGTTGGACAAGATAATTCTAACCAATCAGAAATCAGGAAACTTTTCTGAGCTAAAAGGGCACCGCTGCGAGTCAGTGCACATGCGCCTCATTAAAAAAAATTGAGTATAGTATGGACATATATTGAGAATGATGCATAGTGTGGTTTGTGGTAGCCTAGCCTCAGAATGTATATATATTTTTGGGCTCAAGCCATGACGTCCTGATGGAAGGTTCCTTCAGTAGCTTCCTAAGGGTATATATGACTACAGTAGATATTCCCAGAGAATTAAACTAAAGGTTTCACAGAATTCTAACTTCTGGCGCGAGTCCCCATAAGGTTTCCCTTTAGGGTATCGTATAATAACAGGGGACGTATGCTTGACACGCCACATAGCTATCTGCACCCCACATAGAGTTTACGCTTCGAGAGGGAGTGTGGCAAGTATGGGAGGAGCCGTTGCTAAGCTCACCTCCTGCGTTACTGTTACGGTACCTAGCGATGTAAACAAACGGCCGCCATAGCTGGCTGCCATCTTGACTGACGTCACATCCGCGCGCCATATCCTCATTCCTTCTTACGTAGCATCTCTAACTAGGTGTTTTTCCCAGTGCTCGCTAAGTAATTTCATCATGTCGCAATCCTCAGCCTCGCCTTCTTCTGGATAGTTGAGTACCATATTCTTGTATTGTATAAATAAGCTCCAGCCGTAAAGTAACGACTTTTAATCTTTAAATCCTGTGTTTTGTGGCGGAGCTGTGCCCCGACCGGAGGCGTCATGTTGCGACGCTGCTGTTCGCCTCGCATGCTTTATTTAGTTAGCCAGAACAGCCCTCCCAGTCTTATAACTAATTATCAACATTAGTTATTTAGTCTTCATTGCTAGGAATTAGTTATATTATGCCGATAGTATTCTTTTTCGGCGAACACAGTTAGCCGAACCCTATGCTAGATTGCTAGCCTAGCCCCTAGGCTCGATAGCCTAAGTGTTCATGTTTACTTCTTGCATGATATGATAAGTGTTCCTAGTGTTAAATTACGAAATGAAGATATAGGCATTTATACATATTAGATTCAGTGATTGCACATATGTTTTTTCGCCTTCTAGGAAGTATACAAGGGGTTTCGGTGATCTTGGTAGTCGACTCCCTTGCCCGTAACCTAACGCTAGGGCTCTTGTATACTTCCTCACCTCCCCAGTTACCTTATCTAAGGTAATCGCCTCCCTCTGAGGTAGCCTAGGCTGCATCCTAGCCCTCCTAACCTCGAATACATTCGGGTAGGTTAGGCTGGGATTTTTTCTTTCCCTTCTCCTTGCCATAGTACATGCGCTTTGAGTTTGGGACAGAACCTCAGAGTACCAGTCGTTCGCCCCCAGCTCTCCTTTAGGAGAATGTACTCTCCTTCTGGTCCCTGCTGGAGGGCGAAGGTGGTGGGGCTCTGCCCTTCCCCCTAGTCCACACTTGGTTGGGTTACGACCCTTCCTCCCTGTGGCCTAGCGACTTGTCCTACCCCTGTCTTTCCTGGTCTAGGAGACTAGCTCACCTAGCCTAGGTTAGGCAGTCCAAGGGGATTCTGCTTCTTTATAATTTAGGACAGGACACTAGTGCTGTACCTACTCTGTGCTAACCTACCCTAGGCTGAAGAATGGACTCTTCCTACCTAGACAGGCTAGCCCTGAACAGAATCCCCAATCCTGGGAGTGTTGGTGGGAGCTACGCTTCCCCCCCTACACCCCCTCTCAGGACCCTATCCCCTCCCCCTCTATCCCTTTTGTGTTGGCTAGCCATCACACCCCTGTCCGCCGTCCTACAACTCCACCGCGTGCCGGCGGGTTGTGGGTTCGACTCGATCCTTTCGTTGGTTAGTCCGTACTGCTACGCTTCCCGCTTATAGTCGAACTATGGGACAGCATACGACTGTCGGTCTGCCGGCGGAGGACCTACCTTCTTTGAGTGTTCTTCGGTCCTCCCTTGGGCCGCCACTGTTAAAATAATAGCTGACGGCCGGCTCTCTACCGCCGGATGGAAGGTCGCACCCTCTCCCTTTCATTTGAACACTTCTTCCGGAGGAAGAAGGGGATGGGTACTGAGTATTACCCTTCCCTCTCTCTCCTCTTATCCTATCCCTCTCTCTCTCAGTGCCTGTCCACTGCCGCCTCCACTCTGCCGGCGCCAGCCGTCAGTGTCTTTGGTATCCTACCTGTCTCATTGAATGATGTCAGTGTCGGTATGCCGTTGCCGGTTACCTACCGGCTGCCGGGGCCCGCCGGCTTGCCGGCGATCTGCCATCACCTGAAGGTGTCACCCTCTCTCTCTTTGCCTCATAGACTGATGGCTTGGAAAGGTCTCACCTTGATGGGGACTTGCCGGCGCCAGACGAGCTTCCGGCATGCCACCAGGCTGCCGGCGCCACCAATCTTGGCTTTACAGTGGACAGTCATTCCTTCCTCCTGCCGGCCCGGTGCCGGTAGCGATTATTGTGCAGCTATGAATAATAGCCACTACACCTATGGTATATTTATACCCTAGTCTGAAAACTATTGTGTATAGCTGTACAATAAAATATTTCCAGCATATTCTGCGCATCCATGCGCAGTCTCTTGCCGGGACCTAATCTGATAAGGGGGCTTAGCTTATCCCTCCTTTTCTTATACACTGAATGAATTCAGCTTTCCCCTCTCACCGTACCTAATTCCCCAGCACGGATGTTCTTCCTCCTCCCAGGGCCCATGACGGCCCTCTCGAATTAGTTACAGTGTGGAGTCACAGCAATTGGCTGGGCGGGATGCACAAGTATATGTCTTTCCTACCTCCTTTCTAGCTTACCTATCCTAAGCTTATACATAAAAGGAATCTTATATTATAAGTTTAATAACTTAATTCTAATAACTTAATTCTAATGTAAGATTACTGTATAAAAGGAATCTTATAAGTTTAATAACTTAATTCTAATCTAAGATTACTGTAAGTCATAATTGTATTGACTTCCAAATACTCATTTTCTCTTTCTTTTACAGGAGGAGTATGTGAAGTGTGAGAGCGCCTTCTGCAGCGTTCGTCGCCCTAACTTTTATGGTCACCTGGCGTACTGAATCCACACCGGCTGTTCGATCTCGAAGGGAAATCTTCGCTATTGGGATCCGCAGGTCTGCACTGTATGCAAGAACCGGCTCGATGAGGCATTCGATAACCCTCCGTCAGCGGAGGCCAGGGAGATCGCCCGAGAGAAACTACGCAAGTGGGTGCGTGGTTTCCAAAAGAACGCCACGGGACCCTATCTCCCAAACGAGAAGATGAGAGCCTTGCTCTTTCCTAAGGCATGTGCGGATGCCGTCATTCCCAAGGATGAGATCCCCTGTGTCCAACTGAAGGTCAAACCGGATGTTTCGGACGCTCTCCAAGGCTGTCATATCGACGAAGTGGAGAGGATGTCGGATGTGTCCGAAGACACTGAAAGGACCCTGATGGCTGAGCGTCAAGAAGAAGAAGAAGATCAAGTGGAGACTCCTGATTCTGAGGGCGAGATCGCCCGCGCACACTCCGTGGCTTCCGTCGTGGTTTCGGAACCAGTCCACTCTACATCTTCCACTCCAGTACCTGCAGTGGTGGGCACCCAGGATACCCTCCAAGCTTTGGTGGCATTCCTGGATGAGAAGTTCCGCCAGGGGCATGCGGACCTTAAGAGGGAAATAATGAGTATGAAAAAACAGACGCCGAAGAAGATTAGCGTCAAGGATCTTCCCCTCTGCTCAGTGACCAATCCCTGGAGGCATGCTAAACACATGCCCATCACGACCGGACGCATCTTTATCAATGACAAACTAGGCGCCATCCCCCTCGAAGAGATGGAGTTCTATCCTAGTTTTGATGCCTACCCGGACTGTTACGTCTGTCTTAAATCCGAACCAGTCTCCAAGGAGGAGATCGAACCTAAGGAGGTCATAGTGTTTGACCACTCCAAGGCTCAAGCTCTTCTGGCCAACTGCCTCAAGAGCAGGGGCTACACCAATTCCAAGGTGCCGGCCCTGAGCAAGAAACACCCGTCCTTTCTTGCTCCTCCCACCATGGTCTTTCCTTTTGCCGAAAAGGCCTTGCATTCAGTGTTGAAGGTGGTGGAGGAAGGAAAACCCTGCCCTACATTGGAGGAATGTAGGCCTCTCTCCCTCGCCCTACCTCCCGATGATAAAAGCTGGAAAGACATCCAGTTAACTTTCACGGTTGGAAAGCTGGAGGCTGACGTCGCTGGACGTCAGTTTAACGAGAACCTCCCCAAGCTCACCGAGTACCTTTAGCGTCAGGAGCAAGACACAAAAGAGAGGCTGGCTGCCTCTCTGTCTCTCCAAGTACAGCTTGAGACAATGGCCGGGGACATTCGGGTCCCAGGCTTCTACATGGTTCTTGCAAAGACCCACCTTGCCACCTTGATGAAGCTGTGCCACCTTGCTGAAGGGCTTGTACAGCTTCATCAACGTCCGGAGAGCCTGTAGAGAATTCGTGTTTGTGGATGCCACCGTCAAACACGAACCCAGGAAACTGATTTCCTCCAGCATCTGGGGCAAATATCTCTTTCCTGTGGACCTGGTGAAAGAGATTGTGGACAGAGCCGCCACTGAGAACAGGAACCTTCTCAACAAGTGGGGCATGTCCCGAAGAGGAAATCTTCTCAGGATGACGTCTCCCAGCCTAAGAAGAAGTCCAACAAGCCCCGACCCTAGCAGTGTCAGGCTAAACGCCAGTTTCCAGCACCCGCTACTCCCCAGCTAGTGGCCCAGCCACAGCAGACCTTTCAGTTGGTCCCTCAGCCGGTGGTGGCCCAGTCACCAGTCTTTACCCCAGCCTATGAAAGGCAATCCACTACCTTTCGCCCTAAAGGTAGAGGCTCCGGCAAAGACTCTTCTCGACGTCCATCCAGAGGGAGAGGAGGAATGGGAGCAGGCGGCCGAGGTGGTAAACCCTCGGGAAACCAGAAGCAATGAAGTGCTTCCGGTGGGAGGAAGAATCCGCCACTTCCAGGATTGTTGGACCTTCGATCCTTGGGTCCACAGCATCGTCAAGAAGGGACTAGGGTGGGGCTGGATAACACCACCTCTAACCTTCCACCAATTCTTCCAACACTCAACCCACATCCTGGAAGAATATGTCCTAGAACTCTTGAACAAGAAGGTGATCAAGAGGGTAAAGTCCACCAGGTTCCAGGGAAGACTATTCTGTGTTCCCAAGAAAAACTCAGACAAACTCAGAGTCATTCTGGACCTGTCCCCTCTCAACATGTTCATTGCAAACAACAATTTCAAGATGCTGACTCTTCAACATATAAGAGCCCTACTGCCTCACAAGGCTTACGCGGTCTCAATAGACCTGGCGGACGCCTACTGGCACATTCCAATGAATCACCAGGCTTCCTCCTACCTAGGATTCAGGCTTCAATGAAGACAGTATTCTTTCAGGGCCATGCCCTTCGGACTCAACGTGGCCCCAAAGAATCTTCACGAAGCTCGCAGACACGATCGTCCAACAGCTACGCCTTCAAGGCGTCCAGGTGATGGCTTACCTAGACGATTGGCTGGGTTGGGCGGCATCATCAGAAGAATGCTCGCGTGCCTGGGAATCCATTGGAACCTTCAGTCACACCGTCTTTCCATCCCTCTGAGGAAAAAGAAGGAAATAGCGGGATCTGTCAAGAGACTTCTAAAATCCAAACGGATTTCAAGGCGCCAACAGGAACAAGTGCTCGGCTCCCTCCAGTTCGCCTCAGTGACAGACCCAGTGCTATGAGCACAGCTAAAATATGCATCGGGAGTCTGGAGAAGAAACACATCCATCGCTCGAAGAGATCTCAAGAGACCTCTACCAACCAGGCTTCGCTCACTCCAAAAGCCGTGGTCGGAGGCAAAGAACCTGAAAAGATCAGTTCCTCTTCAACCACCACCTCCGTCGGTCACCATCCACACGGATGCCTCGCTAGAAGGATGGGGGAGTCACTCCCACCAGCGACAAGTTCAAGGAACGTGGTCTGCCCTATTCAAGACGTTTCACATCAACATCTTGGAGGCCATGGCGGTTCTTTTTACCCTGAAGAAACTGTCCCCTCGTCCTTCGATCCACATCCGTCTAACTCTGAACAGCGCCGTTGTGGTCAGATGTCTCAACCATCAGGGCTCAAGATCGCCCCAACTCAACCAAGTGCTATTACCCATCTTCCGCCTAGCGGACAAGAAGAGATGGCACCTCTCAGCAGTTCACCTACAAGGATTCCACAATGTGACGGCGGATGCTCTATTGAGGACAAGCCCCCATAGAGTCGGAATGGTCCCTAGACGCAAAATCATTCTCCTTCATCTCCCATCAAGTCCCGGAACTGCAGATCGACCTCTTCGCGACGAGCGACAACAACCAACTTCCTCTTTACGTGGCCCCATACGAGGACCCCAGAGCGGAAGCGGTGGACGCCATGTCCCTGGACTGGAACAGATGGTCCAAGATTTACCTGTTCCCTCCACCCAACCTTCTGCTGAAAGTCCTCACCAAGCTGAGAACCTTCAATGGAACAGCAGCCCTAGTGGCACCCAAGTGGCTCCAGAGCAACTGGTTCCCTCTAGTCCTGGAGCTACAGCCCAAGCTGATCCCTCTGCCGCACCCAGTTCTCTCCCAGCAGGTTCAGAAGTCGACTGTCTTCGCTTCATTGAGGAAAACCCGAGACCTTCATCTCATGATTTTCTCTCCCTGGCCGTGAAGAAAAGGTTTGGAATCTCGAAGAAAGGTTTAGACTTCCAAGAGGAATACAAAACAAAGTCTACCAGAAGGCAATATGAGTCATCCTGGAAGAAGTGGGTGTCTTTTGTCAAGGCAAAAAACCCTACGGAAATCTCCATAGATTTTTTTCTGTCCTTCTTCATTCACCTTCATGGACAAGGCTTAGCAGCCAATACGATTTTCACTTGTAAATCGGCCTTGACAAGACCATTACTTTATGCCTTCCAGATAGACCTGTCCAACGAAATCTTTTAACAAACTTCCAAAGGCATGTGCTAGACTCCATCCTGCACCTCCACCGAGACCCATCTCCTGGTCTCTTGATAAGGTGCTCCATTTTGCCTCTAGCCCGGACAATGAATCTTGCCCTCTGAAAGACTTGACTCAAAAAGTGATTTTCCTTTTTGCTCTCGCCTCGGGAGCCCAAGTCAGTGAAATAGTGGCTTTATCTAGAGAAGAGGGCCAGATACAGTTCGCCGAAACAGGGGAACTTACCCTCATCCCTGACCCAACGTTTCTCGCTAAAAATGAACTCCCCACTAAGAGGTGGGGTCCCTGGAGAATCTGCCCTCTGAAGGAAGATGTCTCTCTATGCCCAGTGGAGAGTCTAAAGGTCTATCTTCGAAGAACTTCAGACTTTGGCGGAGGACAACTCTTTAAAGGAGAAACATCGGGAAGTAATTTGTCACTCAAACAACTAAGGGCAAAGATCACCTACTTTATTCGCAGAGCGGATCCTGACAGTACACCCGCAGGTCATGATCCCAGAAAAGTCGCCTCTCCCCTAAATTTCTTTCAAGCAATGGATTTCGAAAGCCTTCAATCTCTCACAGGCTGGAAATCCTCAAGAGTGTTTTTCAAACACTATGCGAAGCAGGTGCATGAACTCAAGAGATTCATGGTAGCCGCAGGTAGTGTATTAAAACCTGCCACTTAGTGCTGCGTAGGACAGTGAGTTATTTCGGGACTCTAACTCAACGAGTGCCTGTGTTGACCCTAGTGCGATACATAGTGATTTTAAGTGCCACCTAGTGTCACGAGAGACTGTTCTTCTACAAGGTGAAGTAACATAGACTTGAACACGTGTGCCACATGTTTATTTGGACATGGAGTGTAATTAAGACTTTAAAAGACCTTATAGTTCCCTTGGAACTTATGTGTGTAATGGCAAGTTCTTCCTTTCCAGATTCACACCCTCGTCTTATGTAGTCTTTAGTCTATATTTGTTAACCAACAATTTTTCTGTAGTTTATTTACCTTATTTCATATTAACGCGAATATTTTCTTGAATAAAATAGAAATTTCGCTATCATATGTGTCTTATTTCGTTCTACTATATGAAATACATTACTGTTAGAATTTTATTGCCCCTATTTTGACCTTTATTATAATTCATGTTATAATATTGCTTCTATCTGATATATACTCACCTTAAGAAAAGCAAAATATTTGTTCCAACACAAGTACTTAACTTTCCTGATCTGTTAATTCATGTTATAATATTGCTTCTATCTGATATATACTCACCTTAAGAAAAGCGAAATATTTGTTCCAACACAAGTACTTAACTTTCCTGATCTGTCTGCGAGACCGACAAGATCCTCGTCTACAGGTGAGTTTTCTTCATCAGGTTACTTCAAGACGTTCCTTTTGTCCAAATAGGACTTCCCTGCCAGGGGGCCAGGAAGCCATGTCATAGTATATGCCATTGGTAGTGACATGTAACAGAGATGTCACGGTCTCTAAGGTCATCAGACCAAAGGAATATTGTTTAGAAGTCGAAGGCACTACTGAAATGGGAAAAATCCATGATACACCAATTCTCTGGTACACTTCCATCAGGACGTCATGGCTTGAGCCCAAAAAACGGATTTTGAGCGAAGCGAAAAATCCTTTATTTGTAGCGACTCGCTATGGTGGTGTTCCCTGTTGATCTGACATTTCCGATCGATTTCTAGGAATCTTTATGCTTTCTACAGCTTCTTTCTCCATCCAGAAATTTGAGTATTTATTCTTTACAATATGTATTTTAGTTCCAACCTCACAATGAAATTAGTGTAATTATTGTGTTTGGATCTACGCTGGTCACCGGTGTCGCCATAGGCGCCGTTGTTCATTGGGCATGTGTTATTTAGTTAGCAGAACGACATTCCCGATTTAAATAGCATTAATTGTTATTATGAAAGCTATTTAGGCATTTTATATTGTAAAGTTATTTATATGCATAATTTTCCCTTTTTCTGTGTCGATCGTATATGTCAGAGTTTTGGTGATTTTAGGTAACCGAGATCTCGCCTTGTCTAGGTACCCAACCTAGACAACGTATACTTTCAACATTTCCCTGGTTACCCTTGTGTTTCGGTTATCATTCATTGGAGATTGATATCTCCTAGAATTATATTAGCCGTTACTAGTCTCGAATAGAGATTTATGGGTAATCTCTCTTCCCTCTGAGAGTAGCCTTAGGCTACAACTCTCTGCGTCGGCCTTGAATTTCGAATTCAGGCATGACTAGCCTAGAGTTTTTCTGTCTCATCCCTTAACAGCAGACGGCAAGTTTTGGGATTCAATCAGAACCTCAGAGTATTTAGTTTTTTGTCGGCAGTCGGTCGGCGGGGTGATTGCATTCCCCTGCTGGCTGAGCTGCCGGCATAGGAGGCTAGCCCTCCCTAGATTACACCTGAAATGGTTGCATGATGCCGCCACCTTCTCCCTGTGGTCTAGTAGACTAGTCCTATGCTCGCAGACCCTAGGCTGTAGAGTAGTATACTCTTGTGGCCTAAGATGGCGCCGTCATTGGAACTCTGTTTCTCCCTTGATGAGAGGAACGGCATGGACTGCCGTCCCCTTAACTGTATTAGCACCTCCGAAGCTGGAGAATAGAATATTCTCCTGCCGCTTGGGGCTGTGCCGGTACTGAACAGAGGTTCTTCAAGGTGTGTAGGTCCGGCAACAGTGCCGGCCCCTCCCATACCTCATATAGGACCCCCCCCCCCCCCGTTCTTTTACGATGGCCGAGCCATTGTCTTTCCTGAGCCGGCGTCCTGTAACTTTACCATTGCTGGTGGGTTGCCGGAGCCGGCCAGACCCCCTCTCCTCAGCTGACGGCTTCCGGCGGCCATGACGGCTGTGGGTGGGAGGTCCCTTTTGTCAAAGGTTCTCCAGTTCTCCCTTGAACTGCTGGCCACAACTTCTGTTGTCGGTGTGTTGCTCTGGCCGGCAGTAGACCGGCACAGATAGGTACTGACTCAGTCGGTAGCATGCCGACTGTACTAGTGCTGCCGGAGGCTGGCTTACAGTGGTAAGCCGGCAATAGTACTGTAGCTAGATGGAAGCCTGAATGTTACATTTTCCCCTTCCATTCGAACCTTCTTTTCGGAGAATGGCAGTAAAATTAGACTTTTACATCCTTTATTACTGTATACATACAGTAATAGATAGCCTTCACTCCATGCTTTCTCTCTCTCTCTCTTAACTAGCATGCTAGATGCTCCGGCAAGAGCTAGCTAATCCGGCAACATGCCGGCTGAGCTACAGTATATGTCTACACAGGTAGTCAGTATATTTGCAGTATAGTATATACAGCAGATGGAAAACTAACGTATATATTATACTAGTAGTTATTTCCAATATATCTTGGGTGTCCCTGCCCAGGTATTTGCTGAACCCAATCCTATATTGATAGAATAATATTTCGTCAATATTCTGATTTGAAATCAGTTTCCATTTACCCTACAATATTCTGATTTGAAATCAGTTTCCATTTACCCTACAATATTAAATTTCGTAAAGGGCTGGTGATGTGACACCTCTAACCCTTGAAGGGGAGAGCCCTTATCCCTGAGTTTCCCTGATCAGGAAACTCCCTGATTTAATATTGTAAGGGAGGTCACAGCAAATAGATTGGTTGGGATACACAAATATATGTCTTTTATCTTTTCTAATTAACATATCTTGGGTACCCTTGTGCGAGCTTCTGCTGGTACCGCTCCTATATCGAAAGAATGGCATTCCTTCGATACTCTGATTGTGAAATCAGTCCTCCTTAGCTCTCAGTGTTAAGTATAAGGGGGGACAATGCTTTGTACACTTCCTTACACCCAGGTGTTCGACCCCCTTTTTACCGGGAATTCCCCAGTTGGAGGAATTTCCTTATCTTAATACTGTACTGAAGGGAGGTAACAGCATTGGCTCGCAGGGGATACACGGGTATGTGTCTCCCGCTATCTCTTTATAGCTTTCTGTCCTAAGCTATTTTTGTCAAAAGATGATTTTTGCAAATTGTTTATCAGTGATAATCAATTGAATACTCATTTCTGTTCTCCTTTCCTTACAGGAGGGACACCAGATGATGCATCGCAGGTGTGAAATTATACGGATACCACTAGTGCCGTGTGTACATTGTACACAGTGTTGTTAGACTATTTCATGTACAGAAATTATAAAAGAAAAGTCTTGTTAAAAGAGCTTTTCTTCAGACTGAGAGTGGCACTCATCAATTTTTCCCTCTTAAAAAAGGGAACATTAATTTCTGTGTATGTCTCTTGTATAATTTCCTTATCATGCTACATTCAGTTAGCATGTAGTCATTTAATAGGAATAAATGTCTATTAAAATGCAGTTGCGTCCTAATTTGCCCAACAATTGCATGTTTAAGATGCCAGAGTTCCTTGACTTACTCATGTAAGTATTTTTCATATTATTGTATACTTACATACAACGGATGAGGACACTGATATTGGTTCCGCAATATATACAAGCCTTGAGACCGTTTGTATTCTCAGTGTATACTTATGTTTGTTCATACAATATATGCTACCTTGAGGCCCCTTTTCTAACGTCTAAAAATGACTCTTCCCTGCAGGGGGCAGGAAGCACTAACATTGTTATGCTTAGTGATAATGACGGATAACGGTAAAGTCATTTGTCTCAATTGGCCCTTTTAGCCACAGAAATATTGTCCGAAGGTTAAGGCACTTATGAAAAATACACAGATACATTAATTCTCTGGTATGCTTCCATCAGGACGTCATGGCTTGAGCCCAAAAAACGGATTTTGAGCGAAGCGAAAAATCTATTTTTGGGTGAGATGGCCATGACGTCCTGATGGACCCACCCTTCTTTTCTATGAAAAGATCTTCACGGTTTCCCTCCCTGAACTACTGTATCTGTAGCACCATGCTCAACGCTACAAGGAATGACCGCCAGAGGGAATTGGCGCGGTTGTGATACGATAGTAGTAGGGGAACCAGGGTAACCTCTATTGCGGCTACCCTTCTAATTCTGCCACGTATCCGCCTCGAAGCGTAAAGGCAATTCGGGGTGCAGATTGCCATGTGGCGTGTCCAGAATACGTCCCCTGATTATATACGATATCCTTGAGAGTAATCTTAAGGGTACTCGCGCCAGAAGTTAGAATTCTGTGAAATCTTTGGTTTTATTCTCTGGGAATATCACTGTAGTCATATATACCCTTGGGAAGCTACTAAAGGAACCTTCCATCAGGACGTCATGGTCATCTCACCCAAAAATAGATTTTTCGCTTTGCTCAAAATCCATTTTTTAGGTGAGATAGCCATGACGTCCTGATGGACCCGCCCTGATTCTCTATTCTGGCCTGTCAGGCCCCTCCCTTTCTTATTGTATCATGGAGGCTGAAAGAGACGCCGGAAGGAATGAGGATATGGCGCGCGGATGTGACGTCAGTCAAGATGGCGACCAGCTATGGCGGCTGTTTGTTTACATCGCTAGGTACCGTAACAGTAACGCAGGAGGAGAGCTTAGCAACGGCTCCTCCCATACTTGCCACACTCCCCCTCAAAGTGTAAACGCTATGTGGGGTGCAGATAGCAATGTGGCGTGTCAAGCATACGTCCCCTGTTATTATACGATACCCTAAAGGGAAACCTTTAGTTTAATTCTCTGGGAATATCTACTGTAGTCATATATACCCTAAGGAAGCTACTGAAGGAACCTTCCATCAGGACGTCATGGCTATCTCACCCAAAAATAGATTTTTCGCTTCGCTCAAAATCCGTTATATACCGTATTTCCCGTGTGATAAGACGCTACAAGTGGTAAGACGCACCCTT
>NC_090725.1:186724607-186757107 GCF_036898095.1 Palaemon carinicauda
AGTACTATTTCTTTTATGTATAAATGTAGGCTCTTGTTTAAAATTAAAGTAATTAAAAGAGTTATCTTTGATACAAGAGCTGTTGCCTGCTGGAGGCGTCATGGACGCTGTCGCTCGCTAGAATAGGATTTATTTGTTAGCAAGAGCGACGTTCCCAGCCCCCTGCGCTTTAATAATTAGCTGCTTAGCTTAATTAGGAATTCTGTTATGATGCGATAGTAGTGCGCCTGGCGAAAGATTTGCCCAGGCTGACCAACACTAGTCTTCGTAGCCTAGTTGTTGGCCCTTGTACTTCCTGCACGATAATTAGTCTTCCAAGTGTGATTTTATATTGCTTAAAGCGTTAGGCAACGTTATACATATAAGCCCTTTTTCGAGTATTTTCCAAGATAGTATTGGAGTGAGTTTCGGTGATTTAGGTAATTGATTCTCTTAGTGCCTAGGCTAGGTTGTCTTAGGTCATTATAATATTATCTGTTTCCCCGTTTGCTCCCTTCTCTTCGGGGAAGGGGCAAACCCTTTCCCTCTGTTTAAGCCTTAGGCTTAACTCTAGTGGTTCGTTTGAATTAATTTTCAAATATAACTATGCTGGAGTAGTACTGTACCTTCCTGCTCCAACTGAATTGGTTCAGAGGGGGACAGTACAGCAGTGTATTAGTCTGAGTCCGTGTTGGTCTAGCGTGGGGCAGAGTCTCCCTTGCTGCCTGACACGGGCATAGGAGGTTTATCCTCCTTGGATCACCTTGTAGGGTTCCTGTAGTTGATCCCTTCGCTCGGTGACCCCTCAGACTTGTCCTCTTTGCCGTTCCGGGTTCGGGATATGTTCCCTTTCCGGAATAGCAATTCCTTCCTTGCCTTGGTTTTAGGGAGGCAGCCAGTAGTGCCGGCCTCCCTCCCTGGATTTCTCTGGCTGAGATGAGCTTTCTTAGTTGGGAATGATCCTTAACCAAGGCAAGGTTGGACAGGACCCTCTGTCCTTCCCTTCTATTTTTCCGTTTCCTTTGTGTCAGTCGTCCGCATCCGTACCTAGCCTAGGTTAGGATGGGGAACTGACGTGGTCCCCTGTCGGCCGGCAGAGTGTGCCGACCGGCAGAGACCCTATCTTTTGAGTGCTGCCCGGTCCTTTCTTGGTCCCTCAACCGCTGCCGTCTGTAGATTCAGTAAGCAGTGGTTAGGAAGCCTGACTTAGTGTCTCCCCTTCCTCTCGGCACTCTTTCGGGTGCCGGGCGCAGAGGTTCATAGCCTCTTAGCCCGGCACTCATTCTGTTGTCTTCTTATGTGTTGTCCTTGCCGTCTGCCGGCCTAGGGGCCGGCCGTCGGTAGGGGGTGTTCTCTAGTTCTCTTGCTGTCGGTCGGCGGTGGTTATATGCCTTTGCCGGCCGGTCTCTTTGCTCATCTGCCGGCCGCTATGAGTGGCGGCCGGCAGCCGAGCGCTACCTGGTGTGGATGCCAGTCGGCGGGGTTTGCTTACCGCTGCCGGCCGGCCTGCTACATTGCTCGGTTAGCCGGCCACTAAGAGTGATGGCCGGCAACACGGTGCTACCCGGGTGGCTACGGACCGGCAACCACTGCCGGCCGGTTCAGGCATGGGAACTGGAGTTCTCCCCAATAGGGGTGATCTGAAGTGGTATACTTGAGACCTACCTTTGAAAAGGGGGGGGGGGGGTACTGACCGGCAAGAGCCGGCCGGCACACCACCCTCATATACTGTATCAGTTCTTTCTTGGGTGGTGTATTCTACCAAGGGAGACCATGATATAGTAGGTTACAACACTGTTTTTTCTAACTTACTTGTGTTGCTTTGTGCAATCACTTGGTGTCGCCTTACAAAGATAAAAAGAAAATTCTTTTCATCTCTGGCCAGAATGGTAAAATCTTACCTTAGGTGTGAGCTACACCTAATTTCCCTCGGGAAATATGATCTCTGGTTATTCTAGTAAAGACTAACTACGTGATTTTATGGCTGGTGGGCTTCTACAGGTGATTGTGTGGGTTTCACAAGTAGGTGTCTTTCCCTTATTTTTTGTGAATGCTCATATTTACATGTGAATTGAAATTCACTTGATATTCATGGAAATTTTCTTCTTTTACAGGAGGAGCATCCGAAATGTGATAGTGTCTTCTGCAATGTCCGCAGCAAGAACTTTTGCGGACATGTCTCGTGTAGGAGGCACACGGCTTGCGCAGCCTCCAATGATGATCATCGCTACTGGGATCCGCAGGTATGTGCTGTATGTACTAACCTGCTATCAGAGGCTTTTGAATCCCCTAGGTCGGCGGAGTCAAGGGATGCAGCGAGGGAGAAGCTCCGTTTATGGGTAAGGGGTTTCCAGAAGAACACCACTGGACCTTATCTTCCTAATGAGAAGATGAGGGTATACCTTTTTCCCAAGGCTTCTACTGACGCTGTTGTTCCCCAGCCTCGGCCGGAGATCCCTCTCGTCCAGATCCCAGTGGAGGAGGATGTTGCGGATTCCATGCAGGACATCCAGCTGGATGACAAGATGTCTGACTTGTCCGACCGTGCGGAACAGGACCTCCTCGCAGAGGGTGAGGAGGAGGATCAAGATCCGATTGCTGTGGAGGAAGAGGTTCCCGTACCTTCAGACGTTCCGGTTCAGGCCCCTGAACCTATCCCCTCTACTTCGTCCGCTCTTCCAGCAGAGCTGGGACAGGCTCTCTCTTCCATCGTTGGTATGATACAACAGATGCAGAGGGAGAATAATCAGAAGGCTGCTGCAATGGAGCTCCAGATGCAGAAGATCACAGCATCACGTGGACCTCCAAAGAAGCTCAACGTGAAGGACCTTCCTCTGTGCTCGGATGCCAACCCGTGGAGATATGCCGAGCACATGCCGATGACGGTCGGGATGATCGTCATGTCGGAGAAACTGGGCTCAGTTCCCCTTGAGGAGGTGGAATTCTGGCCCAGCAGAGGGGCCTACCCGGACTGTTATGTCCGTCTGAAGAAGGAGCCGGCCTCGAAGGAGGAGACGGAACCGAAGGAGGTGATCATCCTGGATCACTCCAAGGCTCAAGCTGCCTTAACATCTGCATTGAAGGAGAGGGGGTTCTCAAACTCTAAAGTTGCTGCTTTGAGTAAGAAGCACCCCTCCTTCGTATCCTCCCCGGCTAGGGCCATCCCCTTTATGCAGAAAGGGTTCGCGGCCGTTTTGAAGGTGGTTGAAGCTGGCAAACCATGTCCATCTCTGGAGGAATGCAAGCCACTGTCGTTGGCCTTGCCGTTGGATAACAAGGACTGGAAGGAGGTACACCTCACCTTCTCGGTTGGGAAGTTGGACGCCGATATTGCAGGTCAGCAGTTCGGCGAAAACCTTCCCAAGTTGTCGGAATTCCTCCTACGGAGGGAATTGGATACAAAGGAGCGTCTGGCAGCCTCGATGTCTCTCCAGACAAACATGGAGACAATGGCTAGCGACCCCAAGATGCCTGAGATGTTCATGGTAATGGCCAAGATCCATCTGGCCACGGTGACTAAGGACCTCTATTGCTTTGTCAAAGCGAGGAGGGCCTGTAGGGAGTTTGTTTTCGCCTCGGCCACAGTGAGGCATGAACCCAAGAGACTCATCTCATCTAGCATCTGGGGTAAAGATCTCTTTCCCAATGAAGTGGTCAAGGAGGTGGTGGACAAGGCAGCCACTGAGAACCGTAATCTTCTCCTTAAGTGGGGCCTGTCCCTTAAGAGGAAGTCTTCCCCTGATGAGGGCCCTCAGCCGAAAGGAAAGGCGAAGAAATCGAGGTTTTCTTCCCGTCCAGCCAAGCCTTTCAGACCACAACGACAGCAGCAGCAGCAGCCAGCTTTGCCTCCGGTACCACAACTGGTAGCCCAGACCCCGACCACCTTCCAATGGGTACCCCAAGCCGTGTCATCAGCATCCCCGGCATTCAATCCAGTGTTCGAAGGGCAATCGACCACGTTTCGAGCAAAGCCCAGAGGTGCAGCCAGAGGTTCGGCGAGACGCCCCTCTAGGGGACGAGGATTCAGAGGTGGTCGCGGCCAGGGAGGCAAGACTGCAGGGCAGTCAAAGTGAAGTGTCGCCGGTAGGTGGGAGACTACAGTATTTCCGGGATCGCTGGACCTTCGATCCCTGGGCCCACAGCCTGCTCAAAAATGGACTGGGCTGGAGTTGGTACAGTACTCCGCCCCTGTGCCCTCAATTTTTCCAACACTCCACCCCCGTTTTGGAGGAGTACATTCAAGAACTGTTGGAGAAAAAGGTGATCCGGAGGGTAAAGTCCATCAAGTTCCAAGGGAGGCTGTTTTGTGTTCCCAAGAAAGACTCGGGGAAACTCAGAGTCATTCTGGACTTGTCACCACTCAACAAGTTCATAATGAACCACAAGTTCAAGATGTTAACGTTACAACACATAAGGGCCTTACTGCCCAAGAGGGCATATACCGTCCATCGATTTGTCAGACGCATATTGGCACGTTCCAATAAGTCGCCGTCTCTCCCCCTATCTAGGATTCAAGCTACAACAAAAACTTTATGCTTTCAGAGCGATGCCTTTCGGGCTAAACATAGCTCCAAGGATCTTTACGAAGCTTGCGAGCGCAGCGCTCAAACAGTTACGCCTAAAAGGGTTCCAGGTAGTAGCCTACCTGGACGATTGGTTGGTGTGGGCAGCATCCAAAGCGGAATGCTTGCAGGCTTCCCTACAGGTGATTCAGTTCCTGGAATATCTAGGTTTCATGATCAACAGAAAGAAGTCTCGTCTTTCTCCAGCTCAGAGGTTCCAGTGGTTGGTAATTCACTGGGATCTAGTGTCACACCGTTTTTCCATTCCAATGTCGAAAAGGAAGGAAATAGCGGGGTCTGTCAAGAGACTTCTAGGTTCCGAGAGGATATCAAGACGCGAGCAAGAGAGGGTTTTGGGCTCTCTTCAGTTCGCATCAGTAACAGACCCAGTGCTAAGAGCACAGCTAAAAGATGCAGCGGGAGTTTGGAGAACCTTTGCATCAAAAGAGCGAAGGGACTTGAAGAGACCGGTCCCACTTCGGCTACGTTCTCTTCTCAGACCGTGGTCTCAAGCCAGTCGTCTAAAGAGGTCAGTACCTTCAGCTCCTCCAAAGCCTATTTCATGGTCTTTAGACAAAGTCCTTCATTTTGCCTCATTACTGGATAATGAGGAGTGTGCACTGAAGGACCTGACTCAAAAAGTGATCTTCCTTTTTGCCCTAGCTTCTGGGGCCAGAGTTAGTGAGATGGTAGCCCTCTCGAGAGAGGAGGGCCGGGTTCAGTTCCTGGATGGGGGAGAACTGAACCTGTTTCCGGACCCTACGTTTCTCGCTAAGAACGAGTTGCCCACCAACAGGTGGGGCCCCTGGAGAATCTGCCCTCTGAAAGAAGATGCATCTCTATGTCCCGTAGAATGCCTAAAGGTCTATCTTCGTAGAACTTCAGACTTCCATGGGGGCCAACTGTTCAGAGGAGAAACATCGGGCTCGAATTTATCTTTAAATCAACTTAGGGCGAAAATTACATATTTTATTCGCAGAGCGGATCCTGACAGTTCACCTGCAGGTCATGATCCGAGGAAAGTTGCTTCATCCTTAAACTTCTTTAACTTTATGGATTTTGAACACCTTCGTTCATACACTGGCTGGAAGTCTTCCAGGGTATTCTTTCGCCACTATGCTAAGCAAGTGGAGCAGCTAAAGAGGTCTGTGGTAGCAGTTGGTTGCGTCGTTAACCCTGCTGTTTAACTCTGCGAGGAACAGTGGATTTAATTGGGACTTTGATTCTTGGGTGAGTGTATAGTTATATGCGTTGCTATAACTAGTAGTGAAGGCTCTGGGAGCCCACAGTGACTGTTCCAGCGTTATGGTGATTGTAGCACAAGTACAGACAGGTGTGCCGAGCGTTTCTGACGCTAATGTCAGTGGATAGTAACATGGACGTTTGACTTTGATACCTTGGTATGTGACAAGTGACCTGATTGTTTTCTTTCAGATAACCATACATCCATGCACTACGGTACTTGTGTAAATTGTTGGTCATCCACCTATCATATGTATATAATTGTGGTAACCATGTCTATTTATTGTTATTCAATAAACTTGTTCTCGGGAACCTTGCGTCTCCTTCACCTATACTGATTTCATTTTAATTATTGAGCATTCAGCCTATGTATATTAATCGGGGATATCTATAATAGCCTGTTCCTTAATGCAAGCCTTGTGGCACTGGTTTATACTTTCCTTAGCATAAAGGGCTCCACCCTTCTCTGAGGACGGTGGCGGTAGCAAGTTTAATCCTACGCAGATATAACCTTTTTGTCTATTTCTACTTCGACCAGGGTGCTGGTCGGGGTTTTTCCCTTGAATGCTGTAGTTCCGTAAGGACTATGCTTTACTTCATATAGAGTGAGACCACTATATTGTACTGGCTTGCGAGTGATTCATACATAGGTATATGTACTCTTCGTTCGTTTCTAGAGTCTAGTAGGACTCCTCCCTGTAGGGGGCAGGAAGCACTTTCATGGCTTATGTTTAGTGAAAAGATGTATAACGGTAACATCTTAGGTCTTTCAGTCGAGTTGACTAAGAAACATTCTTGAGGAGTACGGAACGTATTGAGAATCCACAGATACAGTAATGCTCTGGTATACTTCCATCAGGACGACATGGCTTGAGCCCAAAAAACGGATTTTGAGCGAAGCGAAAAAAGGGATTTTGACGTAGGAAAAATCTATTTCTGGGCGAGGGACCTGTGCCGCCCAGTGAATAAGCTCCTATTAGCACTTATTCTTAGGTAATTTACTGCTAAATATACCAGAGAAAAAATGTAAAGGAGTGCTAGGTTAACTAGCTCGCTCACCTATTGGTGTCGGTATAGAATTGGGCGTATAATCCAGAGGTCCCGCACTATTTAGATTCATCCACGACAAAGACCCCAATAGAGGAGAGCCGTTCAACCTCACTCGGCACCAGCAACTCTGCATCCGCTCAGAACCCAACTCCTTAGCACCCAAAGTTTGGGGACTCCAAGGGAGAGGAGCTGGGAGGGTTCACTGGGCGGCACAGGTCCCTCGCCCAGAAATAGATTTTTCCTACGTCAAAATCCCTTTTCTGGGCTTGAACCTGTGCTGGCCAGTGAATATATACAAGAGAAATGTCACCAAACTTGCAAAATAAAGGAAAAAACATAAGCATAAGGGAAATACAAGTTGCTTTAATCAGAGATGAGTGCCAAAAACAGCTATAAGGGTATCTTAAAAAGAACATAAATCCACTTGGTAGAACAATTGACAAAAAAGGTAAGGTATAGTAATGCCGTGAGTGATGATATATACAGATACTCAGGAGTCAAAAATTTACAAATATAATAATAGTAATCAGGTGCGAAACCAACGAATACAAATAGGGTATAAATGAGGCAGGTAAGGGGGAGAGATAAAATGACAAGGGATTAACATGTGAGTTACTTGGGGGTAACTACGCTCCCTGCAGCTACTGTAGGAAATTTAAGGGCTTCCAAATGTTTAAGGTAGTGTTTCTTGAACACTGAGGGTGACTTCCACCCTGTATATCTGGAAAGATCCGTAAAATTCATGTGGTGAAAAAAGTTCACCGAAGTAGCAACCGCTCTGATATCATGTGCAAGAGGAAAAGAGTCAGGGCTAGCTTGTTTAATAAAATACAAGATTTGTTGCCTGATCCCTTTAATGGTAATGGTACCGCCTTGTTCTCTAACGAATAGAGGCCCCAAGGAGTTAGAGGAGGTCCGGGATAAATAAGACCTAAGAGTAGTAACAGGGCACAGAGACGGATCTTGCGTGAGGGGAACAATTTTCCAGGAGGACCATCTGTTCTGAGGGTCTTCGTTCTTAGCTAAAAAGAATTTGTTAGGTGAAAGAAGGACCTCTCCCGAAGGAAGGAACTCAATATGACCCGGGTCTCTTGACAAAGCTGCCAGTTCAGAAATTCTTGCCCCGGAAGCCAAACTCACCAGGAAAAGTGTTTTCCTGAGAAGGGGAATGTAATCACAAGAACTGTTAATGGTATCAGAAGCCAATTTGAGTACATCATTAAGGAACCAGGTAACCGGGGTAGGACGAGTAACCGGTTTCAGTCTGGCACAAGCTTTCGGAATTGAAGCTAACAAAGAGTCGGTTAAGTCTATGTTAAAACCCACTAGGAAGATCTTTTTCAAGGCAGATTTAATAGTGGTGATAGTATTGGCTGCCAGACCTGATTCTAATAAAGTTCTAAAGAAAGTAACTGTAAGGTTCAAGTTCATACAGTGTACGTCTGAGTCTATCAAAAATTTAGCCAACTTTTTAACCGCAGAATCATATTGGCGGATGGTGGAATCCCGTTTATCTGATTCTAGGAACAGGGTGTTTTGAGGATCGATATTGGCACCATGCATGGCCGCAAACTTCACGAAGTCCATAAAGTTAGGGCGCTCTGAATGTTTGAGAAAGCGTACACAACGCGTGTTTGTACTATATGAGACAGAACCGGATTGGGTATCTGGTGAGGATGTAGTCTCAACTCTCGCAGGAGAGGGTACCAATTGCTCTTGGGCCAGTTGGGTGCGACCAAGGCTACTCGTCCCTTGAAGGATCTCAGTTTGTCTAGGACTTTCAGTAAAAGATTCACCGGGGGAAAGAGATAAATCCTTTCCCAGATGTCCCAATTCTGTGACATGGCGTCTGTGGCGTAGGCCTGAGGGTCTAGATTGGGAGCCACATATACTCTCAATTTGTGGTTGGACTCCGTGGCGAAGAGGTCCACTTGGAGACCCGGAACCCGAGAGAGAATCCACCGGAATGACTTTAGATCGAGTGACCATTCCGATTCTAGAGGGGAGGTCCGGGACAAGGCGTCTGCCACTACGTTCCGGACTCCCGCCAGGTGGACAGCTGAAAGATGCCAACGGTTCGAGGCTGCTAGGGAGAATATGGCTACTAGAACATGGTTCAGAGGCCCTGATTTTGATCCGCCTCTGTTGAGGCAGCGGACCACCACTTCGCTGTCGAGAACCAGACGAAGGTGTTGTCTCTTGGGTGGAGCGAGACGTTTCAGGGTTAGAAGAACTGCCATGGCCTCCAGCACATTGATGTGAAATTGGCGGAATAAGGGAGACCAAAGACCTTGAACTTTCCTGAGCTGAGAATAGCCTCCCCAACCTGATAGGGATGCGTCCGTGTGAATGATTAACTTCGGAGGCGGAAATCGAAGGGGAACTGACTTTGACAGATTGTTGGCCCTTGTCCAAGGTAGAAGTCTTTCCCGGAGAATGGGAGGAAGGCGGACTTTCCTGTCCCGGAGCTTCCGGTTCGCCCTCGAACGCCAGACACGATTGATATCTTTCAATTTTGCCTTCAGAAGTAGATCCGTCACTGAAGCAAATTGAAGGGACCCTAGGATCCTCTCTTGGAGTCGTCTGGAACTTACTTTGTCTTTTAGAAAGCGTTTGGTGTTCATTGCAATCTCTAACCTCTTGGGTTTGGGAAGGCACAGAGTATGAGATATAAGATCCCATTGCAGGCCGAGCCATTGGAACTTTGATTTCGGAAGAAGACGGGACTTCTTGAAGTTGATCTGGAAGCCTAGAGATTGAAGGTATTGGATGACTCTGTGAGTGGCTTTTAGGCAATTTTGGGAGGTGTCTGACCAAATGAGCCAGTCGTCCAGATAGGCTACTACTTGAATCCCTTGATTTCTGAGTTCCTGAACAGCGACTTCTGCCAACTTTGTGAAGATCCTTGGGGCGATGTTGAGCCCAAAAGGCATCACCTTGAAGGAGTAACTTTTGTCCCCTAGGCGGAAGCCTAGATACAGACGGAAGTGTCTCGCTATCGGGACGTGATAATAGGCGTCTGTAAGATCGATAGAGGTGGTGACGGCCCCACGGGGAAGTAAGGTCCGCACCTGCGAGACGGTAAGCATTCGAAACTTGTCGCATTGAATGGACAAGTTGAGAAGGGATAGGTCTAGAATCACTCTTCTCTTGTCCGAATCCTTCTTCGGGACACTGAACAGCCGACCCTGAAACTTCAGGTGTTTCGTTTCTTGTATGGCGTTCTTTTGTAACAGGTCCTGGACAAATTCGACTAGGTCCGGAGTGGAATGTTGATGAAATCTGTTCGGAGGTGGAGGTCCTTGAATCCAACTCCACCCCAGTCCCTTGGATATGATACTGAAAGCCCAGGGACTGAACCTCCATTTGTTGCGGAAGGCATAAAGCCTCCCCCCTACCCGCTGCACCTCAGTATTGGTTTGAGGAGTTGCCTCCGCAACTCCACGTCCGCCTCGGAAGTTCTTTCCCTTGCGAAAGAATCTACCTCTACCTCTGTTCTGGTTTGAACCACGGTGGTAGCCTCTACCTCTGTTATAACTCTGGGAAGAGCCTTGAGCCTCATAGGACTGGTTAAAGGCTGGAGAGGTGGTGGAGGCACCGGGAAGCTGGCTCTTAGGGAGCAGAACGGTGACATAGTCGTCCGATGAAGGAGCCTGAGAGGTGGAAGGCTGTGCAGGAGCAGCAGGAGATGGAGGAAGAGGCTGACGGAAAACAGACGAACTACTCTGCTGTTGCCGGAACTGGGTGGAGGTATACGGGCGGAGCTTCTTCCTACCCCGGGCTTGGTAATTTGCGGGATCATACTTCCGCTTAGGAGTCAAACCCCAACGGGCTTTAAGGCTCTGATTAACCCTAGTAGCCTCTGCCAAGACTTCCTCCACAAGATCCTCAGGGAAAAGATTTGAACCCCAGCAAGAGGACCGGATAAGTTTATTAGGCTCGTGCCTAATAGTCGCCTCCGCCAAGACGTGTTTGCGGCACCTACGTTTAGCAATAGCAAAGTCATATAAATCAAAATATAACGACTGCAAAGTAGCCTTATTGAGAGACTTAAAGATACTCTCAGTATCATAAGTTAAGGCTATCGACTCCGTAGACGTGGCCAAGTTCAAAGTTCGCCCAACACGTAGGCGGGAATCATACTCCTGTTTAATAAGAGATTCCGGGAGACGGGGAAGCCGTTCACTAAACATAACTGAAGCACAGTCCGCTGTTAGCTTGCCAGAAGTAAAAGTGGTATGGACATTGTCCCAACACTCAATACCTGAAGGAAGAAGGAGGGAGATCGGATCCACCTCTCGGATGGGAGGCAAGGGCTTCTCCTCCAGAGCATATTGGAAAGCAAGCTCTGCTACCTTATTGACGCATGGAGTCACGGTGTTTTTGTCCATTAAGAACATTGTGAAGGAACTCTTATAAGGCGTCAACATGGTATTGGTGCAACCAATATCATTCAGGAACCTAGCCCAAACAGATTGGGCTTGTTCTTTTGGGAAAATGACCGTCTCTTTGGGGACCTTATCCAGCCGAACCAGAGCTTCCTCGGTAAGCCTGGCATAACCATGAAATGGAAATGCTAGACCAGGAGGAAAGAATTCAAAATCCTCCAGAGGACGAGTGCCAAGACCTTCCAATGTTAACATCCCGTCTGAGAATGGGGAATGAAGAGCCATGCGCCAAGGGTTATTCTTGGTAAATGGCGGGAGCTTAGAGGCATCCGGGATGAGAGAGCTTTGAACTCGCTCCGGAGCACCTTGCTCTAATGCCCCAAGTCTCTGACCAATGTTAGAGAACATCGTGTCCATCTTGGCCTGCATTTCCGACACAATCTTAGATTGCATCTCCGACACGATGCGAAGCATGGCTGATTCGGAAAGGCCCGGGCTAGGAGCAGAAGTGGCGGATTGTACTCCCGGGTCGTGAGACTTAGAGGAGGAGCCGGAAGCCTTAGATGACGGGTTTGTATTTGGCTTGGAACTATGGGAAGCCTTGTGGGGCTTACGAGCTTTCGGCAAAGTTCTAGACGTAGACTTATCTTTGGGGGGAACCGGGTGTGATCGATGAGACGAATCACGGTCCCCAGAGAAACCATGAAAAGAAGAGAGATCAGATGAAGAAGAAAGAGCGGGGCTGAGGATAGGAATCTCAGCGCCGGTAACACCTGCCTCACTTACCACCCTACCTGCATCCGGATCATCCAATAACATGGGTTCAACATCCAAGTTCATGGAAGCAACATTGTCTTCCAGATCTCCGGGGGCATCCAACGGGTCTTGTTCCTGGTCGATGAATCCCGCTATGGTGGCATCAATGTCGGCAATGATGGGTGCCGCAACATGCCTAGCCACAGCGGCTGAAGACTTGGCATTAGGGTAGATCATGGCACAGTAGTCTTCAGATAGGACGTAAGGCTGTTTAGATTTGACGTTTCTGGCAAATCCCCCAACCCACACGTTCAGTGTGGCCCGAGCCGCAGTCTTCTGCTCCGGGGATGCCTGAAATAATAGTGGGAATTATAAAAAGGAAGATTCCCGGTGGTCCTTCAAGACCATAGAAATCTTACTAAATAGTGTATGTATACCAAAAAAGGTAAAATAATTAGAAAGGCAACATAGCCAACGGGACTCACCGAATCAGATCCGAGGGTGGTGATGAGGTCAAAACAGACCATACAGTTATCAGGGTGCCAGACCACTATGTCCTCCAGCTGAACTCCGCAGAGGGCGTGAGACCTACATACGGTATGGCCACAAGGCTGATGAAGAACAGCCGCACAGGCCGTCGTCTGACAATGCACCATCTATAAAAAGAATAGTATATGAGAAACTGTAATTCTCTTAAGTAGGGGCGGGTCCGGAGGACCCGGGACTAACATAAGTCTAACTTAAGACTAGAGCTTAACTGTAATACTCTCAAGTAGGGGCGGGTCCGGAGGACCCGGGCCTAAACATAAGTCTAACTTAAGACTAGAGTATAGCTATCCATTCCGGTCGAGCCGGGATCATAAAAAAGGATGCAACAAAGAATTAAGACACATGGTGTCTGATTTCCCGGAGCGAGGTTAAGCCCCGGGCCGGGAAATAAAAGTATATCCATAAACCAATACATATAGGAACTCCGGGATAGTGATCTGTCATATATAATCATATATAATCATAGGAACTGTTATAAATTAATAGGGGGGCGGAACTGTAGATAAGAACCGCCAACCGAACCCGGAGGGTTTCGTATAACATAATAAAAGTGTGATAGGTGAATATAAAATAGGGTGCACCGGGATCCTACTCTGTTGACCGGTGGCCAACCCGTCTAGACAGAGACGAAACCGCCGTGACACCCGGAGGACAAAGTCCATAAACACTGAACTACCCCCTCTAAAAGGAGGGAAGGCAACTGTCCCCTAGGGGAGGGGGGAGAGAAGCCTAGCCACCAACCTAGCGAGAGGGGGAGCTTGGGGGAGGATCACGTGATACGGAGCAGCAGGGCTACCAACTGACGATCCCCAAACACTACCAGACAGATCAAACGGAGTAATAAGCACAAATATTCATTATAATAGTAATAGCGTTGAAAATTATATAAATATACTCATAAAAAATTTAGGGCAAGGCATGCAACATAATAAATAAATCCCAAAGGACAACACCTGATGGCTTATATAATAAAATTGCCGCCTAGTAACGAAGGACGGCAAGCCATCTACGATACGTAACTTGATATCGGCCCTAAATATGAACCACAAGGGTTCTAAACGCTAAATAATGAATATCCACAATAACATATAAAAAACTTTTAACTAATAATAAAAATAATACACTTAGTAACACCGCGAGTGAAACTAAAAGCTCTCAAAACAGGAGTACCAACTGTAAGCGGAATCGAGCAAGACCGAGATGATCGAAGAGAATAAACTCCTATAATTTAAATATTAAACGATCTAGATTGCTCAAAACACAGCAAAACATAGCTTGGTACTTAACTTAGACGGTGTCTCCTGGGAAACCGATGAAGAAGCCATAATCCAGTGGAAAATAAGCAAAATACGGGAGCACAAAAAAAGCGGGTTACAACACAGGCGTGCTAAAAAGGAGTTGGGTTCTGAGCGGATGCAGAGTTGCTGGTGCCGAGTGAGGTTGAACGGCTCTCCTCTATTGGGGTCTTTGTCGTGGATGAATCTAAATAGTGCGGGACCTCTGGATTATACGCCCAATTCTATACCGACACCAATAGGTGAGCGAGCTAGTTAACCTAGCACTCCTTTACATTTTTTCTCTGGTATATTTAGCAGTAAATTACCTAAGAATAAGTGCTAATAGGAGCTTATTCACTGGCCGGCACAGGTTCAAGCCCAGAAATCTATTTTTGGGTAAGATGGCCATGTCGTCCTGATGGACCCGCCCTGTCCCTTTTCAAAAAAAAAAAAAAAGAGAAAAGGGCTGTAGGACCCCTCCCTACATACAGTATCTGTAGCACCTCGTGTATCGCTACAAGGAATACAGATGGCGCCGCGAGCGGCGCAGGGCACGCTTACGAAACGGGGAGGAGAGATGCCTTACGAACGGCTCCCCCCTTTCTTATCGTTTTCGTTTTCTTGCCATTTGACCCCTACGAAGTGTTAACTCTATTCGGGGTATAGATTGCTATGAGGCGTGTAAAGGATACGTCCGCTGATATTTACGATATCCCTAAGGTCTTTGTTAGGGATACTCGCTCCAGGAGTTAGAATTCTGGGTACCTTAAGGTAAATTCTCTGGGAATATCGCCGTAGTTGTAATATACCCTAGGAAGCTGCCTTTAAGGAACTTCCATCAGGACGACATGGCCATCTTACCCAAAAATAGATTTTTCGCTTCGCTCAAAATCCGTTATATATATACATATATATATATATATATATATATATATATATATATATACGTATATATATACATATATATATATATATATACGTATATATATACTGTACATATATATATATATATATATATATATATATATATATATATATATATATATATATATATATATATATATATATATATATACGTATATATGTATGTACATATATATATATATATATATATATATATATATATATATATATATATATATATATGTATATATATATATATATATATATATATATATATATATAGGCCTACATATATATATATATGTATACGTACTGTACATATATACGTGTACGTACGTATATACGTGTACGTACGTATATACGTGTACGTACGTATATACGTGTACGTACGTATATACGTGTACGTACGTATATACGTGTACGTACGTATATACGTGTACGTACGTATATACGTGTACGTACGTATATACGTGTACGTACGTATATACGTATACGTATACGTATACGTATAAATATACGTATACGTATACATATACGTATACATATATATATATATATATATATATATATATATATATATGTATATATATATAATATATATATATATACATATACATATATATACATATATATATATACATATATATATATATATATATATATATATATATAGATATATATAGATATATATATATATATATATAGATATATATATATATATATATATATATATATATATATATATAGATAGATATATATATATATATATATATATATATATATATATATATATATAGAGAGAGAGAGAGAGAGAGAGAGAGAGAGAGAGAGAGAGAGAGATATATATATATATATATATATATATATAGATATATATATATATATATATATATACTGTATATATATATATATATATATATATATATATATATATATATATATATATATATATATATATATATATATATACATATATATACATAGATATATATATAGATATATCATATATATATATATATATATAGATATATATATATATAGATATATATATATATATATATATATATATATATATATATATATATATATATATATATATATATATATATACAGTATATATTTATTTTTGGGCTCAAGCCATGACGTCCTGATGGAAGGTTCCTTCAGTAGCTTCCTGAGGGTATATATGACTACAGTAGATATTCCCAGAGAATTAAACTAAAGGTTTCACAGAATTCTAACTTCTGATGCGAGTACCCTAAAGGTTTCCTTTTAGGATATTTTATATCAACAGGGGACGTATGCTTGACAAGCCACATGGCTATCTGCACCCCACATAGCGTTTATGCTTCGAGGGGGATAAGGTGGCAAGTTATAGGAGGAGCCGTTGCAAAGTTATGCTCCTACGTTACTGTTACTGTACCTCGCGACGTAAACAAACGGCAGCCATAGCTGGCCGCCATCTTAACTGACGTCACATCCGCCCACTTCATTCCTTAATCTGTATCGTATCCTACCGGTTGTGTTTTTCCTAGTGTTCGCTATTTTCAGCATTATGTCGCAATCTTCAGCCTCGCCTTCCTCTGGAAAGTTGAGTACCATTTTCTTGTCTTGTATAAATAAGCTCCAGCCATAAAGTAACTAATATTTTTCTTCAAATCTTGTGTTTTGTGGCGGGGCTGTGCCTCGACCGGAGGCGTCATGTTGAGACGCTGCTGTTCGCCTCGCATGCTTTATTTAGTTAGCCAGAACAGCGTTCCCGGTATTTCAACTAATGACTATATTAGTCATTTAGTCTTCATTGCTAGGAATTAGTTATATAATGCCGTTAGTATTTTTTTCGGCAATCATATTTGGCCGAACCCTAAGCTAGCCTGCTAGCCTAGCCTCTAGGCTCGATAGCCTAAGCATTCATATTTACTTCTTGCATGATATAATAAGTGTTCCTAGTGTTAAGTATTGAAAACGGATTTTGAGCGAAGCGAAAAATCTATTTTTGGGTGAGATAGCCATGGCGTCCTGATGGAAGGTTCCTTTTTTGGTAGCTTCCTTGGGTATATCACTACTAAATATTCCCAGAGAATTTAACCACAGGTTATCACAGAATTCTAACTTCTGGAGCGAGTATCCTAAAGGTTTCCCTTTTAAGACATCGTATATCAACAGGGGACGCATGTATTAACGCGCCACATAGCTATCTACACCCCAAACAGAGTTAACACTTCGGTGTGTAGGGGCGGAGAATAGCTGGGGAGCCGTTCCACAGCTAATCTCGTTCGTGGCTACTTTTGGTACTCGAGACGTAAACAAACGGGCGCCATTGCTAAATGACGTCACGTCCGTCCTCATCCTGAAGCCAGTTGCTTGCCGATCGCCATGATACAGCAGAGCAGGGTGGGACCTGAAAAACTGGACGAAGTAGCAGGGAGGGTCCATCAGGACACCATGGCTATCTCACCCAAAAATAGATTTTTCGCTTCGCTCAAAATCCGTTTTTTGGGCTCAAGCCATGGCGTCCTGATGGAAGAATACCAGAGAATCAATGTATCGTGGTAGATTTTCCCCTATTTGAGTAAGTGCCGAGGGCTTTGAACAGAGTAGCATAGTAATCTTAATAGAAGAACCGTAGGGAAGAGACCTTCCTGCCCCCTTGGCAGTGAAGTTCCCACGGGCCATGCCGAGATCAAAGTGGTTATCGAAGGGCTACTCACCTTGCTAGAAGAACTTGAAGAACTTGGAGACAAGACTGAATGGTTGGCATTCATATAGGAACAATCTCAAGGGCAGACAAGTGGTGGTTAGGCACTGTATGTTAATGGAGAATTGTCCGGTCTCTAAGGTATGAAGAGAGTAAGTATTCGTGTTGGAATATTACATTGCACAGGTGAATATATAATAAGGGTTGAGACCTTAGTATCTTCATCAACCATAAGAGGAAGGGGATAATAAAACTATGACAGACTTGTATTTCATAGAATAAGTAGGAGCGGATTGAGATGCACAAGTAATAAAATAAAAATTTTATTTCACAATTGCAGAGAATATTAATGAATTGCAAGATATGTAAAGTTAATTTACAATAAATTATAATGTACATAGTAATGAAAGACTTGCTCTTGATTCTGAAAGAGAAATTCAAATTTATTAGTAGGCACTCGTTCTCGAGGAACGCCAGTCTTTAAAATAAAACACATCATGCTCTAGGCATGCGGCACTCGTGTGACGACTATAACATTTCACCTGGGATAAGAACAGTTATATGAAAAGCACTAAGTGTTTTCGACATCACTACGTATCACTCGAGGGTCAACATAGGCACCCGAAGAGTTAGAGTCCCAAGTAACTCACTGTTCTATGCAGAGTTAGGTGCAGGTTTCATAACACTACCTGCGGCTACCACAAAATGTTTGACTTCGTGCACTTGTTTCGCATAATGTTTGAAGAAAACCCGCGAGGATTTCCAGCCTGTGAAGCTCTTAAGGCTTTCGAAATCCATACTCTGAAAGAAATTCAGAGACGATGCAACTTTTCTAGGATCGTGACCGGCGGGTGTACTGTCAGGATCCGCTCTGCGAATGAAGTAGGTGATTTTCGCTCTTAGTTGTTTCAGTGACAGGTCGCTGCCCGATGTTTCTCCTTTGAAGAGTTGGCCTCCACCAAAGTCCGAAGTTCTGCGAAGATGGACCTTGAGGCTCTCTACTGGGCATAGAGAGGCATCTTCTTTCAGGGGGCATATTCTCCAAGGACCCCATCTTTTGGTGGGTAATTCGTTTTTGGCGTGAAACGTCGGATCCGGGAAGAGGGTAAGGTCTCCTGAGTCAGTAAACAGGATATGACCCTCTTCTCTTGATAATGCCACTATTTCGCTGACTCGGGCTCCTGAAGCAAGAGCAAAAAGAAATATAACTTTCTGAGTCAGATCCTTGAGAGGGCATGAATCATTATCCAAGTTGGAGGTGAAATGGAGCACCTTGTCCAAAGACCAGGAGATCGGTTTCGGTGGGGGTGCTGGGCGTAGACGAGCGCATGCTTTCGGCAGTTTATTGAAGATGTCGCTGGACAGATCAATCTGGAAGGCATACAACAGTGGTCTAGTCAAGGCTGATTTGCAAGAAGAAATCGTGTTGGCTGCCAAGCCCTGTCCATGAAGGTGAATAAAGAAGGACATGCAAAAATCAATGGTGATTTCCGTAGGATTTTTTGCCTTGACGAATGAGACCCATTTTCTCCAAGATGATTCGTATTGCCGTCTTGTGGATTCGGTCTTGTATTCCTCGAGGAAGTCTAGACTTTTCTTCGAGATCCCAAACCTTTTCTTCGCGGCTAGGGAGAGAAAATCATGAGATGAAGGTCCTTGATTTTCGATGATGAAGCGAAGACAGTCGACTTCTGTACTTGCTGGGAGAGAACTGGGCCCGGGAGAGGGATCAGCGTGGGCTGCAGCTCCAGGACCAGGGGGTACCAATTGCTCCGGGGCCACTTGGGAGCCACTAGGGCCGCTGTCCCTTTGAAGGTTCTCAGCTTGGAGAGGACTTTCAGCAGAAGGTTGGTGGGAGGGAACAGGTAGATCTTGGACCATCTGTTCCAGTCCAGTGACATGGCGTCCACTGCCTCTACCTTGGGGTCCTCGTACGGAGCCACATATCGAGGAAGTTGATTGTTGTCGCTCGTTGCGAAGAGATCGATCTGAAGTTCTGGGACTTGGTGAGAGATGAAGGAGAATGATCTTGCATCTAGAGACCATTCCCACTCTATCGGGCTTGTCCGGGATAGAGCGTCCGCCGTCACATTGTGGAATCCTTGTAGTTGAACTGCAGACAGGTGCCACTTCTTCCTCTCTGCCAGACGGAAGATTGTCAGGAGCACCTGATTTATCTGGGGCGATCTTGAGCCTTGGCGATTGAGACATCGAACTACCACCGAGTTGTCTAGGGTTAGACGAATATGGATCGAGGGAGGCGGGGAGAGTTTCTTCAGTGTTAGAAGGACCGCCATGGCCTCCAAGATGTTGATGTGAAACGTCTTGAATAGGGGAGACCATGTGCCTTGAGCCTGTTTTTGGTGGGAGTGACCTCCCCAACCCTCCAGCGAAGCGTCCGTGTGGATGTTGAGTGATGGAGGTGGGTGTTGAAGAGGGATGGACCTTTTCAGGGCCGTCGCTTCCGACCACGGCTTGAGGAGAAGCCGAAGCCTGTTTGGGAGCCGTCTCTTGAGGTCTCTTCGAGCGATGGATGCAGAACGTCTCCAGACTCCCGCGGCATCCTTTAGCTGTGCACGAAGCACTGGGTTTGTCACTGAGGCGAACTGTAGAGAGCCTAGAACTCGTTCCTGCTGACGTCTTGAGATCCGTTTGGATTTCAGCAGTCGCTTGACAGACCCTGCTATTTCCTTCCTTTTCTTCTGGGGGATGGAAAGGCGGTGTGACTGAAGGTTCCACTGGATTCCTAACCATTGGAACTTCTGAGCTGGAGAGAGGCGAGATTTCTTCGCGTTTATCTTGAATCCCAGGTGTTCTAGGAACTGGGTGACTTTGCTGCAGGATTTTAAACAATCCTCGGGCGATGAAGCCCAGACTAGCCAGTCGTCGAGGTAGGCCATCACCTGGACGTCTCGGAGGCGGAGCTGTTGTACTATGGCGTCCGCCAGCTTTGTGAAGATCCGAGGGGCCACGTTGAGGCCGAAGGGCATGGCCCTGAAGGCATAGCTTTTCCTTTGGAGTCGAAATCCTAGGTAGGAGGAAGCGTGATGGTTCATTGGAACGTGCCAGTAGGCATCCGCCAGGTCTATGGAGACCGTGTAAGAACCTCGAGGCAGAAGGGTCCTTATTTGTTGAAGAGTCAGCATCTTGAACTTGTTGTTCGCTATGAACTTGTTGAGGGGGGATAAGTCTAGAATGACTCTGAGCTTGTCGGAGTCTTTCTTGGGGACGCAAAACAGTCTCCCTTGGAACCTGGTTGACTTTACCCTCCTTATCACCTTCTTGTTCAAGAGATCTAGGACATATTCTTCCAGAAGGGGGGTTGATTGTTGGAAGAATTGTTGGAAGGTTGGGGGTGGTTGAGTCCAACTCCAGCCTAGACCCTTCTTGACGATGCTGTGTGCCCAGGGATCGAAGGTCCAACGATCCTGGAATTGGCGGAGTCTTCCTCCCACCGGAAGCACTTCATTGCTTCTGGTGTCCCGAGGGCTTACTGCCTCGGCCGCTAGCTCCCCTTCCTCCTCTGCCTCTGGAGGGACGGCGAGATGCGTCTCTGCCTGCACCTCTGCTTGAGCCTCTACCTTTGGGACGAAAGGTAGTTGTCTGTTGCTCAAAGGCAGGGGTGAAAACCGGTGACTGGGACAAAACCGGTTGGGTGACCAGCTGAAAGGTCTGTTGTGGCTGAGCAGCCACTTGGGGAGTAGCGGGTCCCGGAAACTGCCGTCTCTGTTGACGTTGCTGGGGTTTTGGCTTGGAGGATTTCCTCTTAGGTTGAGGGCCATCGTCCTGAGAGGATTTCCTCTTTTTCGACATGCCCCACTTGTTGAGAAGGTTCCTATTCTCAGTGGCGGCCTTGTCAGTGATCTCTTTCACAAGGTCGGAGGGAAAGAGGTGCTTACCCCAGATGTTGGAGGAAATCAGCCTCCGGGGTTCGTGTCTCACTGTGGCACCTGAGAACACGAATTCACGACAGGCTCTCCGAGCCTTCATGAAATTGTACAGGTCCTTTACCAGAGTCGCCATGTGCGATTTGGCGAGTACCATGTAGTGGTCGGGGACTCTGGTGTCACCAGCCATGATGTCAAGCTGTACTTGGAGGGACATGGATGGTATGAGCCTTTCCTTCGTGTCTTGTTCCCGAAGAAGGAGATGGTCATTAAGTTTCAGGAGGTCTTCATTAAACTGACGTCCAGCCACGTCAGGATCTAGTTTTCCCACCACGAAGGTATGCTGGATATCCTTCCAGTGTCGAACGTCGGGGGGAGTCACCATGGAGAAGGGTCTGCACTCCTCCAATGCAGGACAGGGCTTCCCTTCTTCCACTGCCTTGTGACACGCAGCGAAGGCCTTTTCCGTAAAGGGAAGGACTGCGTCGTCGGGTGCGACGTAGGTAGGATGCTTCTTGCTCAGTGCCGGGAGCATTGAGCAGGTAAAGCCCCTACTTTTAACAGCTTTGGCTAGCATAGCCTGGGCCTTCTGGAGATCGAAAACTATCACCTCCTTTGGTTCGGTCTCCTCTTTAGAGGCAGGTTCGGATCGAAGCCGGACGTAACAGTCCGGGTAAGCCTCAAAGCTCGGGAAGAACTCCACTTCTTCCAGGGCAACCGAGCCGATCTTCTCGCTGATGAAGATCCTGCCCGTTGCGATGATCATATGCTCAGCATACCTCCAGGGGTTGGCGTGCGAGCATATCGGGAGGTCCTTAACCGAAATCTTCTTCGGCTCTTTGGAACCTCCCATGGACCTGATGTACTCGTGTGTCACTTGAAGCTTCTTGTCCAGAAGGGCTTCTATCATACGGAACATCTCCTGGGCGGATGGGATGGGGTCTGGGGTAGCGGAGGAAGACGGGAGAGACACTTCCGTCGGTGTAGGAGTAGGGGCGGGGGTGGAAGGCGGAGCGACCTCCTGCTCCGACTTGGTGTAATCCACCTGGTCCACTTCATCGTCCGCGTCTTGGGCCATGAGGGTCCTCTCCGTGTTCTCCGAAATATCCGACATATGTTCCTCGTTGTCGGCATCCAGGTGACACTCGTGCATGGACTGGGCCATGACAACATCGGGTTCCACCGTTATTTGGACGGTGGGGATCTGATCCTTGGGGACCACAGAATCTGGGGATGCCTTTGGGAACAATAAGGCCCTCATGTCTTCAGTGGGAAGGTACGGTCCAGTGGCGTTCTTCTGGAAGCCACGCACCCATTTGCGTAGCTTCTCTCGAGAAACGTCCCTAACCTCCGCTGAGGGAGGATTGTTGAACGCGTCGACCAGGCGATCCTGGCAGACCTTACAGTTCTGCGGGTCCCAGAACTTTAGATCCCCTTTCTTGTTGGCACAAGGGGCGTGGGTCCTACACGCCATGTGTCCATAAAAGTGCGGGCGCTTCACTGCACAGAAGCTGTGGTCGCACTTCAGTTGCTCCTCCTGTAAGAGAAAGAGAACATGAGTATGGGGGAGTCATAAGGATGACTCTTAAACTAAAGTTAAATATTAATTGATTAATTTTAACTTAACATTAAGTGTGATGCACAGAGAATGGGCGGAAAGAAGGAGATAGATACATACTCCGTGTAACCCGCCCGGCTGGTTACCGTGACCTTCATCCATAGACAATCTGCTGTGACCGAAGGCACAGGATAGAATTCAACATGGAATGCCCGTAGGGCAGTGGGAATTCTATTGGAAATTTTCAAGGATATAAGGCTAGGACTGAGGCCACTCAGACTCTAGAATTGGGAACTAGAAGATCCCATAGGGTAACGGTTTCCGTCAACCAGCCGTGCTAAGATACACACAGCATGCTGGAAATCTGTGATATGCAAGAAGACAGCATGGTTACTAATAGAACAGTAAGATAATACCAATCCATTTACGTAATCAAGTCATCTGGTTGCGATGTAGGGCTATCAACATCAAATGATAGCTAGTAGAAGGGGGTGCAAGTCGTCTTGACGCCTCCGGAAGGCTCCGGCAGACCTCCGGCACGCCGGAGGCCGCTCCAGCAGAGTTTCTGGCATTAAGGAAGACAATATAGAAGTCAAGAGTAATACCAGGGTGGCGGCCGCCGGCACCGCGGCGGCACTCCGGCATAGCGGCGGCACGCCGGCACAGCGGCAGCACGCAGGCAGGGAGCGGAGGCTCCGGCAGCCGGAGGTAGCCGGCTTGGTGACAGGGATAAGGATGGTTATAGCAGAACCGGAGTGCCGGCAGTGGATGCCGGCACTCCGGGGGCCGGCCGGTGGACGGACGACTGAGGCTAAGAGGAAGGAGGGAAGGCCATCGGCTAGGCGCCGGCGGCAGGCGGAAATCCCCCGGCACGCGGGGGACTGGCGGCGCAGAGGGTAAGGGGTAAGTCACCAAGGTAGGAGGTGGGTATCACCGACAGTAGAGGCGGCAAGGGACCGGCACCAGGATAGAGAAAGAGACAGAAGGGGGGATGTAGGGGTCCGGCCACGGACCCCAAGACATCCCACCTGAGTGGGTGTACCCATGATAGAGGCTAGCCCTATCACCCAGAAGCGGGGGCCGCAGAGGACCGGGAGCTAAGGGAGCCCAAGGGAGGGCAGGGAACACCCAAGAGGGGGGAGAACCCCTGTAGACAGAATGCATCTAGTGGCTAACCCCATAGGACACTATGAAGGGTATATGTACCAGAGCGGACTGCACACAGGAGCTCAAGGTAGCCCTACCACTCCACCCTAGGGAGGAGTTGTAGGACAGGGGACAGATGGGTATAGACTAACCTAAGTATAGGCTAGGCCATACAAGAGATAGGTGGGGAGGGGAGAAGAGAAGGGTCGTCTGTGGAGGGGGTTCTGTACCAGAGCGGCCACCAAGGAAGGGAGGACACTCCCTAGCCTAAGGTAAGGCAGCCTGTCTGAAAACGGTGCATGGGTATCGTTTCAGCAAGGTACAGAACTAACCCCTCCAAAACCTAACCTAGAGCAGGGATGTCACACCCTGAACTAGGAAGGATGGAAGACGTATCGCTATTGCAGGAAAAGTCGGAGACCTAGCCCCAGCATTAGAGGAAGGACTAGCCGTTCCTCATTCTCGGACGCAACCCTAAGGGGGGATCATTCCCTTAGGGAGGACAGAGAAGCGATATAATACTCTGATATGAGCTTGATCCCCTTACGTGGTAGGGGGAGCAAGGCTACACAGAGGGGGTGCCCTAAGGCAGGGGATGAAGGAAGCATATAGGGGTCCTACTTGTAGGTTAGGTTAGAAAGACACACTATCTAACCTGTCCCTTATATGGTCCCTGAAGGCGAAAACACTTGCATCACAGTCAATAGTATTGTAAAATAATGCCACTATCTTCATAAATAAACCTAGGATCACTGATAAATATCATGCATGAACACTGATATAGGCGCTCTGGCCTAGGGGCTATACTAGCCAACTGGTATGGGGTCAGTTGATGACCGATAATAAAGCGTCAAAACACGATATAACAGTTCCTAGCTATGAAGACTAAATAACTAATAGTATCGATTAGTTAATGAGGCCGGAAAACGCTGTTGAGGCTATCTAAATAAGGCATGCAAAACAACAGCGACGCCATAGAATGGCCGGTCCGGTCGAGGCACAGCTCTGCCACAAAACATCAAATATCTCGAAAAGTAAAAGTTACTTTACGGTCAGAGCTTATCTAAACAATACTGGAACCTTGTACTCAACTTTCCAGAAGAAGGCGAGGCCGAAGGTAGCGACATAGCGAAGATGCAAGCTGATGAAAATACACAAGGGAAAATCCGTCTTAGCAAGGCAAGCTACTAGAAGAAGGATGAGGACGGACGTGACGTCATTTAGCAATGGCGCCCGTTTGTTTACGTCTCGAGTACCAAAAGTAGCCACGAACGAGATTAGCTGTGGAACGGCTCCCCAGCTATTCTCCGCCCCTACACACCGAAGTGTTAACTCTGTTTGGGGTGTAGATAGCTATGTGGCGCGTTAATACATGCGTCCCCTGTTGATATACGATGTCTTAAAAGGGAAACCTTTAGGATACTCGCTCCAGAAGTTAGAATTCTGTGATAACCTGTGGTTAAATTCTCTGGGAATATTTAGTAGTAATATACCCAAGGAAGCTACCAAAAAGGAACCTTCCATCAGGACGCCATGGCTTGAGCCCAAAAATGAAGATTCAGGTATTTATACATACAAGATTCAATGATTGCACATATGTTTTTTTGCCTTCTGGGAAATATATAAGGGGTTTCGATAATATTAATAGTCGTCTCTCTCGCATCTAACCTACGCTAGGGCTTTTATATACTTCCTCCCCTCCCCCGGTTACCTGACCCTCGGTAATCTCCTCCCTCTGAGGTAGCCTAGGCTACATCCTAACCTCCCTATCCTCGATACATTCAAGTAGGTTAGGCTAGGACCCTCTGTCCCTTCTCCTTGCCATAGGCTGTGCCCATTGAGTTTGGGACAGTACCTCAGAGTATCAGTCGTTCGCCTCCTACCTTCCTTTAGGGGAATGTACTCCCCTTCTGGTCCTTGTTGGAGAGCGAAGGCGGGAGGGCTTAGCCCTTCCCCCTAGTCCACACTTGGTTGGGTTACGACCCTTCCTCCCTGTGGCCTAGTTCTCCTAGCCCAGGTTAGGCAGTCTAAGGGGTCTGTTTCTTTATAGTTTAGGACGGGACACCAGTGCTGTACCTACTCTGGGCTAACCTACCTTAGGCGGGAAAATGGACTCTTCCTACCTAGACAGGGTAGCCCTGAACAGACTCCCCTTCTCATGGGGGTGCAGGTGGGGACTTGTTCCCCCCTACACTCCCCTTCAGGACCCTCTTCCCCCTCCCCACTCTATCCCTTTGTGTTGGCTAGCCATCACACCCCTGTCCACCATTCTACAACTCCACCGTGTGCCGGCGGATTGTAGATATGGCCTGGCCCCCTTGTTGGTTAGTCCGTACTGCTACGCTTCCCGCACATAGTCGAACTATGGGATAGCTATTGTCAGTTGGTCTGCCAGCGGGGGACCTCCCCTCTTGAGTGTTCTTCGCCCCTCCCTTGGGCAGCCATTGGCAACATAGCCGTCGACCGGCCTCTTGCTGCCAGATGAAAGGTCACACCCTCTCTTTCATTTGAACACTTCTTCCGGAGGTAGAGTGGGTTGGGTACTGAGTTACCTCCCCCCCTTTTCCCTCCTAGTCTTTCCCTCTCTCTCTCTCTCTCAGTGCGGGCCCACTGCCGCTCCCTCGCTGTCGGCGCTTGCCGTCAGTGTCTCCGACATCCTACCTGTCTCATCGAATGCTGACAGTGTCGGTGTGCCGCTGTCAGTTGGCTGACGGCTGCCGGGGGCCGCCGGTTCGCCGGCAATCCTTCTGCCGGTTCTAGTATTGTGTGTCTTCGGTGCCCTTGTCGGTGTGCCGTTGCCGGTTGCTTGCCGGCAGTCGGAGCCGCCGGCCTGCCGGCGATCTGCCATCACTCTATAGTATCACCCTCTCTCCCTGCCACATAGACTGATGGCTTTGAAGGGTCCTTCCTCGATGGAGATCTGCCGGCGGTGGTCAGGCTCCCGGCATGCCTCCGGGTTGCCGGCGACACCCACATGTACCTTACAATGGACAGTCACTCTTTCCTCCTGCCAGCCCAGTGCCGGCAGTGTTTATTGTGCAGCTATGGATAATAGCCAGTACTCTTATGGTATGGTATACCTTAAACTGAAAACTATTATTTATAGTTGTACAGTAAAAATCTTCCAGCATATTCTGTGCATCCATGTGCAGTCTCTTGCCGGGAGCTAATCTGTTAAAGGGGATTAGCTAATCCCTCCTCTCCTTATCTGAATGAATTCAGCTTTCCCCTCCCACCGTTCCTAATTCTTTAGAGGAAGACTAGCTTGGCTCATCCACCATGGATGTTCCTCTTCCTCCCAGGGCACATACGGCCCTCTCGAATTAGTTACAGTGTGGGGTCACGGCAATTGGCTGGGCGGGATGCACAAGTATGTGTCTTCCCTACCTTCCTTTCTAGCTTACCTATCCTAATCTTGGACATAATGGAATCTTCTATTATAAGTTATTAATCTTAGTCCTAATCTAAGATTTAAGTAAGTCATGTTTGTATTGACTTTCAATTACTCATTTCCTCTTTCTTTTACAGGAGGAGTATGTGAAGTGTGAGAGAGCCTTCTGCAGTGTTCGTCGCCCTGACTTTTACGGCCACCAGGCGTGCCGATCCCACTCCGGCTGTTCAATCTCGAAGGGGAATCTTCGTTATTGGGACTCGCAGGTCTGCACGGTATGCAAGATCCTGCTTGATGAGGCGTTTGAAAACCCTCCATCGGCGGAGGCTAGGGACAACGCCCGAGAGAAACTGCGCAGGTGGGTGCGCGGGTTTCAGAAAACGCCACGGGGCCCTATCTCCCAAACGAAAGGATGAGAGCCATGCTCTTTCCCAAGGCATCTGCGGATGCTGTCATCCCCAAGGATGAGATCCCTTGCGTCCAACTGACGGTCGAACCAGATGTTTCGGCCGCCCTTCAAGAGTGCCACCTCGACGTGGTGGAAAGGATGTCGGATGTTTCCGACGACACTGAAAGGACCCTCATGGAAGGGGGTCAGGAAGAAGAGGAGGATCTTGTGGAGACCCCTGATTCTGAGGGCGAGATCGCCCGTACACCCTCTGTGGTTTCCATTGTGACTTTGGAACCGGTCCCTTCTACGTCTGCCACTCCAGTACCTTCCCTGGCAGGCTCCCAGGATTCCTTCTAGGCTTTGGTGGCATTCCTGGAAGAGAGGCTCCGCCAGGGACAGGCAGACCTCAAGAAGGAAATACTGTGCTTAAAGAAACAGCCCAAGGAGATCTCTGCCAAAGGATCTCCCCCCCCCTGCTCAGTGACCAATCCCTGGAGGCATGAAAAATTCATGCCTATTACCACTGGACGTATCTTCATCAACGACAAACTAGTCGCCGTTCCCCTTGAAGAGGTGGAATTCTTCCTTAGTTTTGATGCCTACCCGGACTGCTTCATCCGTCTGACATCTGATCCAGTCTCCAAGGAGGAGACCGAGCCGAAGGAGGTGATGGTGTTTGAGCACTCCAATGCTCAGTCTCTTTTGGCTGGCTGCCTTAAGAGCAGGGATTACACCAATTCCAAGGTGCCAGCCCTAAGCAAGAAACACCCGTCTTTTCTTGCTTCCCCCACCATGGTCTTTCCCTTTGCTGAAAAGGCCTTGAACGTTGTGCTGAAGGCGGTGGAAGAAGGTAAACCCTGCCCTACATTGGAGGAATGTAGACCTCTCTCCCTCGCCCTACCTCCCGATGATAAGAGCTGGAAGGACATTCAGCTGACCTTCTCGGTTGGAAAGCTGGAGCCTGACGTCGCCGGACGTCAGTTTAATGAAAACCTTCCCAAGCTTACGGAGTACCTTCTGCGTCGGGAACTGGATGATAAAGAGAGGCTGGCTGCTTCTCTTTCTCATCAGATGATCCTTGAGACAATGGCCGGGGACACTCGCGTCCCAGGCGTCTACATGGTCCTCGCAAAGACCCACCTTGCCACCTTGTTGAAAGACTTACTGTATATAGTTTCATCAAGGCCCGGAGGGCATGTAGAGAGTTCGTGTTTAGGGATGCAACCGTTAAACATGAATCCCGGAAACTGATCTCCTCCAACATTTGGGGTAAATATCTCTTTCCTGTAGACCTTGTGAAAGAGATTGTGGACAGAGCCGCCACTGAGAATATGAACCTTCTCAATAAGTGGGGCATGTCACGCAAGAGGAAATCTTCTCAGGATGAAGGCCCCCAACCTAAGAAGAAGTCGAACAACTCACGACCCCAACAGCGTCAAGCCAAACGCCAGTTTCCGGCACCCGCTACTCCCCAACTAGTGGCTCAGCCACAACAAACATTTCAGTTGGTCCCTCAGCCGGTGGTGTCCCAGTCATCAGTTTTCACCCCAGCCTATGAAAGGCAGACCACTACCTTTTGCCCCAGAGGTAGAGGTTCCACCAGAGACTCCTCTCGATGTCCTTCCAGAGGGAGAGGAGGAAGGGGAGCAGGCGGCCGAGGTGGTAAACCCTCGGGAAACCAGAAGCAATGAAGTGCTTCCGGTGGGAGGAAGACTTCGCCACTTCCAGGATCGTTGGACCTTCGATCCTTGGGCACACAGCATTGTCAAGAAGGGACTAGGGTGGAGTTGGATAAAACCACCTCCAACCTTCCACCAATTCTCCCAACCTTCAACCCCCATTCTAGAAGAATATGTCCTAGAACTCTTGAACAAGGTGATCAAGAGGGTAAAGTCCACCAGGTTCCAGGGAAGACTGATTTGTGTTCCCAAGAAAGACTCAGACAAACTCAGAGTCATTCTCGATTTATCCCCTCTCAACAAGTTCATTGCGAACAACAAATTCAAGATGCTGACTCTGCAACAATAGATCTGGCGGATGCCTATTGGCACATTCCAATGAATCACCAAGCTTCCTCCTACCTAGGATTCAAGCTTCAAAGAAGAAAGTATGCCTTCAGGGCTATGCCCTTCGGTCTCAACATGGCTCCAAGAATCTTCACGAAGCTCGCAGACATGATCGTCCACCAGCTACGCCTTCAAGGCGTCCTGGTGATGGCTTACCTAGACGATTGGCTGGTTTGGGCGACATCGCCAGAAGGATGCTTGCGTGCCTGCAGAAAGGTGACCCAATTCCTGGAACATATGGGTTTCAAAATCAACACTAAAAAGTCTCGCCTGTCTCCAGCTCAGAAGTTTCAATGGTTGGGAATCCATTGGAATCTTCAGTCACACCGTCTTTCCATCCCTCTGAAGAAAAGGAAGGAAATAGCCGTATCTGTCAAGAGACTTCTCAAATCCAAATCAATTTCAAGACGACTGCAGGAGCGGGTACTCGGCTCCGTACAATTCGCTTCAGTGACAGACCCAGTGCTACGAGCACAGCTAAAGGATGCATCGGGAGTCTGGAGACGAAACGCATCCATCGCTCGAAGAGATCTCAAGAGACCCCTACCAACCAGGCTTCGCTCACTCCTCAAGCCATGGTTGGAGGCAAGGAACCTGAAAAGATCTGTTCCTCTTCAACCACCACCTCCATCTATCAACATCCACACGGATGCCTCGCTAGAAGGATGGGGGGGGGGGGTCACTCCCACCAGCGACAAGTTCAAGGAACGTGGTCTGCCCTATTCAAGACATTTCACATCAACATCGTGGAGGCCATGGTGGTTCTTCTCACTCTGAAGAAACTATCCCCTCGTCCTTCGATCCACATCCGTCTAACTCTGGACAGCTCCGTTGTGGTCAGATGTCTCAACCGTCAGAGCTTACGATCGCCCCAACTCAACCAAGTGCTGTTATCCATTTTCCGCCTAGCGGACAGGAAGAAATGGCACTTGTCCGCAGTTTACCTACAAGGATTCCGCAATGTGACGGCGGACGCTCTATCAAGGACAAGCCCCATAGAGTCGGAATGGTCCCTAGACGCAAGATCATTCTCCTTCATCTCCCGTCAAGTCCCAGAACTGCAGATCGACCTCTTTGCGACGAGCGACAACAATCAACTTCCTCTATACGTGGCTCCATATGAGGACCCCAAAGCGGAAGCAGTGGACGCCATGTCCCTGGACTGAAACAGATGGTCCAAGATTTACCTGTTCCCTCCACCCAATCTTCTGCTGAAAGTCCTCTCCAAACTGAGAACCTTCAAGGGAACAGCAGCCCTAGTGGCTCCCAAGTGGCCCCAGAGCAACTGGTTCCCCCTAATTCTGGAGCTACAGCCCAAGCTGATCCCTCTGCCGGGCTCAGTTCTCTCTCAGCAGGTGCAGAAGTCGACAGTCTTCGATTCATCAAAGAAAGTCCGAGACCTTCATCTCATGATTTTCTCTCCCTAGCTGTGAAGAAAATGTTTGGAACCTCGAAGAAATGTTTAGACTTCCTAGAGGAATATAAAACAGAGTCTACCAGAAGGCAATATGAATCATCCTGGAAGAAGTGGGTGTCCTTTGTCAAGGCAAACAATCCTACGGAAATCTCCATAGATTTTTTTATGTCCTTTATTCACCTTCATGGGCAAGGCTTAGCAGCCAACACGATTTCTACTTGCAAATCGGCCTTGACAAGACCACTACTGTACGCCTTCCAGATAGATCTGTCCAACGAAATCTTTAACAAACTTCCGAAGGCATGTGCTAGACTCCGTCCTGCACCCCCACCGAGACCCATCTCCTGGTCTCTGGATAAGGTGCTCCACTTTGCCTCTAGCCTGGACAACGAATCTTGCCCTCTGAAAGACTTGACTCAAAAAGTTATTTTCCTTTTTGCTCTCGCCTCAGGAGCCCGAGTCAGTGAAATAGTGGCATTATCTAGAGAAGAGGGCCAGATACAGTTCGCCGATACAGGGGAACTTACCCTCTTCCCCAACCCTACGTTTCTTGCAAAAACCGAACTCCCCACCAAGAGATGGGGACCTTGGAGAATCTGCCCTCTGAAGGAAGATGTCTCTCTATGCCCAGTGGAGAGTCTTAAGGTCTATCTTCAAAGAACTTCAGACTTTGGCGGAGGACAGCTTTTTAAAGGAGAAACATTGGGCAGTGACCTGTCACTTAAACAACTAAGGGCGAAGATCACCTACTTTATTCGCAGAGCGGATCCTGACAGTACACCCGCAGGTCATGATCCTAGGAAAGTCGCCTCTTCCCAAAATTTTTTCCAAGCTATGGATTTCGAAAGCCTCCGTTCGTTCACAGGCTGGAAATCATCGAGAGTGTTTTTTAAACACTATGCGAAGCAGGTGCACGAAGTCAAAAGATTCGTGGTAGCCGCAGGTAGTGTATTAAAACCTACCACTTAGTGCTGCGTAGAACAGTGAGTTATTTCGGGACTCTTAACTCAATGGGTGCCTGTGTTGACCCTAGTGTGATACATAGTGATTTCAGGTGACACGTAGTGTCACAAAAGACTGTTCTTCCACAAGGTGTAGTGACATAGACTCTATCACATGTGCCACATGTTTATTGGACATGAAGTGTATTAATACTTTCAAAGACTGTAGTTCCCCTGGAACTCATGTGTGTATAGGCAAGTTCTTCTCTTTCAGATTCCACATCATTGTCTTTTCAGTC
>NC_090725.1:186762107-186779607 GCF_036898095.1 Palaemon carinicauda
TTTAGCTTATTTCCTTGTTCTCCATAAAGTTGTATAACTTTGCCATGGGCTTTCTGTCTGTTCCTTATTCTATCAATATTCTCCCAGAATTTTTTATTTTTATCCATTTTTATTTCTTCTGTTATCTTTTTTTCAAACACTGTATAGTAATTTCCTTCTTTATCATTTCTTGCACTTCCCTCTTCTTTTGATCATATCTCTCTTCTAATACCTTTTTTACTTTGATATTGGATTCATTTCTTTTCGTTCTGTTTAAATCCTTCCTTACCTTTATGCCTTTTCTTATTTCATCGTTCATCCAGGGTTGCTCATGTACCTTATCTTCATCAAGAACTTTCCTTTTATATACTCTTGCCAATTTTTCTTCTGCAGCCTCTTTTATTATCAGAGCCATTCCTTCTATTCTGTCTATTTGTCTATCTCTTACAATTTCCTCTACTCTTGTTGTATATGCTCTTAAACTATTTTCATCTGTCCTAAAGTATTTTACTTCCTCCCATCTTCCTTTATTAAAATCTTTATTCTGGTCACTCATGAATTCCAGTTCTATAGTGATCAGATTATGATCTGAGATGTCAAAGTTCAATTTTTCATCGTCTATAATCATTTCCCTAAAGTTTTTATACATTTGTTCGTTTACTAGTACGTAGCCTATTACAGTTTTTTTTTTTTTTTTTTTTGCAATCTTTCCCATGTATAAATACCTTTACATCTTAAATCTCCATTCAATAGGACTAACCCATGGTCATTCATCCAATCGAGAATCATTTCCCTGTTCCAGTCTAAATTCTGGTAACCTAAAAATCCTACATGCCCGTTGAAATCCCCTAATATCATCAATGCCTCTTCTTCATTTAGATTTCTAATAATGCTTTCACATTCCTGTTTTATTATCTTATCCCTACTTTTGTCTTCTTCAGTATTTCCTGCTGAAAAATAAACCAACAATAATCTAAATGTATGATTATATGCATTACACTTAACATACATCAGGTCTTTACTTTTAGTCTAGCAGAATGGGGACCAAACGTGGTTTTAGGGTACCCACAAAGTTTTTTTGCGGATTATATATCTTTGAGACATGCTGATTCAGAATCCACTTGATGCCACCTTGGCACCCTTGAGCATTTTGCATATGCTAATTAAGTCGGCCATTATGAAAATTTTGTTTTTAGGGTATAACTTTTTTATTTGACCAGATACAAGAGAGATCATGATGTCTACCCCCAGGTTTAGAGGGTCTCTGATTCTGATGATACCATTTTTAACATGATTACTAATTTGCATATGCATGTTATGCTAATTAGGTGACGGGAATTACCGAAATTTAGTATTTTGGCTAAAGCTTGCATATGTTGCCATTAAGAGGGTAATTTCTATGCCTTTCCCAATGTTAATGGGTCTCAGATTCTACTTTTGCCATTATTAGTGCCTTTTTTGCATATATTTGCATTCCATATGGATTTGCATATGCATAAATTTAGTGTAAATGGTTGAAATTTCCGACTTATGGCAAAATATAACAATGATACATGTAACATTTCCCTGATTGCACTAATTAGTCCCAGACTGCTACACAGACCTCCAGGATGATGAACTATAGTCATTTGCATAAAATGCATATATTATGCTAATTAGCAGTCATAATGTCTTTAGTTACTCAGTTTAGCAAGTCATTGTCCTCTCCACCACTTTGATAGCCCTCCCCTTCATCAGCCTCATCGTTTTGCTTGTTGTATGTATTTCGACAGTTTGATTCTCCACGACATGCACAGAAAAATGTGCAAGGCAAGTGTCCACTGTTACAGCCACACCTCTGAGAACTACATGGTTCATTGGTTGAACACCCACAACGAAGCATCTCTAATACCTCAGGAGGTGCTAGGGCAACGTCTGGCGGGAGAGTCTTTGGGATCAGTGTTTTGGTGCTTTCTTCACGAGACCACCCATAGTCAGTAGGCTCAAACGATGGAGGGTCCGGCAGGGGTGCTGATTTCCATACTGCCGTTTTAACATGGGCACGCAAGACATTTTCTCTAAATGCCTCAGTTGTGGGTGGGATGGTCTTTAAGGCTGGGGCGGCTGTAATGTTCTTCTTGCCCATCTTTTTTTACCATAGTTCAACGCGAGCCTTTGACAAGTCATCCCTCTCCTTGCTGCCATAGCATGCAGAAATGAACTTTGTAGCTTCTGCCATTACTTTATCCAATGATGAGTCAAGATCCCCCAGATATTGGAAAGCGTGTCCTTGCTTCACCAGCTTGTTTATCATAGTTCCCTTTCCAATGCCCTGAAGCTTGGCAACGGTATCACACCCAGTAAGCGCATGGGCCGCCAAAAGATTTGGCACTATTGCTGCATGTTTTTTCACTGTGGCCTGTATGTCAACTGAGATCCGCTCACAGCTTGTGGCTTCCATGATCAGGGCACAGTTCAACTTTTCCTGGCTACAAAAATGCACTAAGAGAACAAAGACGTCTGTGTCATCACAAATGACTTTTATTGTCTTTACACTGTCCATTTGGGCAATTTGCAGTATCTGATAGATCATAGTGACGTCAGCTTCTTCATGGGTAGTTCTGAGGTCCCTGCGATGAATCTGATAACCGCAGAACAGTTCAATTGGAATTGGGTCCCGACCACACACAACTATCTTGTTGTGAATGGGTTCACCATTGATTACACAGAGCTCCACCAGATGATCACAGATGATATCAATCAGCTGTACTTTGTTTGCATGGACTTGCAACACAACCGCTTGAGGGGGCAAAGGACTTGAAAGGTTCAGATGATGTTGACGAGTTGCATGTTTGCCACCTCTAGCTCCTCGTGTCACACTTTTGATAGAATAATCATAGTACCTATCAAAGGTTAAGTAGACCTCTGAGTCCTTAGCTTTCAGCATCACATTCCTTATGAAGTTGTCTACATAGTCCTTGACTGTTCCTTGTTGTGGCCAATGCACTGACCACAGAAGTGCGCAGCCATCGATAACAATTGCATCTACTTTGTTCAACACTCGAGAGGACACTTCAACTTGAAGCTTTTTTTTAAGGTCAGCCTTGTTTGATGCAATTCTCAATTCTCCATTGTCTTTGAACATGGAGGTTGGAATAGGAGCTAGCTCATGTTTCAGAACATCTTCTAGGTTGATAAATCTGGTTTGCTGAAGCCCAAGTACGCGTGAGTAAATGAGACTGACATCATAGACATCTGTGTCTCCAACCCTAACTGATTTCGCAGCAACAGCCATCGTAACTGTGGGCTTAGGAATGGGGGAATTGAAACTTGATGGCCAGTCCTCTTCAAAATGTACCATCTGGGCCTTTCCTAACTCAACTGCATTGTGAACATTGACAGAGTTCAGAGCAATTCTACCACTCACAACATTCACTATTTCCGTTGTGTGGTTATTCGGATCGAGGGGATTGATGGACATTGCGAGCTTGGCCCTAATCTTCTCCCTGTCACTACTGTCTGACTTTATTCTGGACTGGTTCTCCTCCTTGTGATGTGATGAATCCTCTGATGTTGATGGTGTGAGGGTTCTTACATCGTTAGCAACACAACAACATACATGCATGCTGAACGCCCAACGTTTGACGGCTGAGGGTTTCAATGTTAACCCTATAATACCCTTTGGTCCTTTCCCATACCTCATGAACGTCGTCTCAATAAACATGTCCGACCGAATGCCATTCCAAATTCCTGGCTTGTGTCGCATCACATGCTCTCCCTTGAGGAATCTCTGCAGCAACTCAGTAGGCAGTCTTTGTATGGATCGAAGGTAATACAATCCATAACGTGCATAGTTATGGTGACCCGCCGCAAAGAAATATGGCATCATCTCTTGAACTGCCCATAGGTGCAATGGCCAGTCAGCTTCACGCTCTGCTCATACAAAGAGCATCATCAAGAGAACAGGCCTAACTAAACAGTCAACCCAAAGTTGGGTAGTCTTGCTCTGCTCAGAAAGACTATTTAGAGAAAGGCACATGTCATCATATGTATCCACCTTCTCAACTACCTGAGACAAAACCTCTTCCATAACAAGACGTAGTGTTCTGACATTTTGCGGGAATTTCTTTCCTTGTAGCATGTGTTGCACACCACCAAAAGCTGATTTCAGGATGTCATCAAGCCCACTATTTGTCATCAATACCCCAACGCAACCTACAAAACTCATAAGGAGGTGCATCCCTCCTAATCTAGGAATCAAATTTAGAAATTTGTCCTGATAGACCCACTTCACATCAACTGCAACTTTATACAACTGTTGGTCATTAGTATAGACGGTTATCTCCTGTCCAAAACCATTTGTGAGTTTCTGCGCTTCAACCATGGCAGTCATGATCGTGTCTGGGTCAGATGGTTTCATATCCAGCAAAGGGCGGTATATTACTTTTGTTGCTGGTTGGACTGCATGGCCTTGGTTCCTTGCCTGGGCGGTGTTGAATCCATTGAATTCAGGGGTCTCAGTACCTGAAGCAATGTTCTTGAGAAAGGAGAAATCCATGGACTTAGCACGATTGACGGTAACAACCCGCTGAGCAAGGACACGCAAAGGCAATATCTTTCGTTTAGCTTCAGCCTCCGGCATTGATGGTTTATTGGGACCATTGTATCGCTGCACAGGGGGATTCTCAAATTGAAGTTCCTTAAGCTCCTTGACTGTCAGCCTTGGAAACGTTTCAATTGGCCTGGCCTCATTCTGTCCTCCCTCACCCGTGGACATAAGCAACATTGCAAGGGCATGGGTACTAACAAGTCCATTTTGTGATGAAATGTTTGCATCAAAATTATCTGATACAACCTGAACAAGTCCCTTATCTCTCCCAAATCCCATCAACTTGGAGTCTTTCACTGCAGCTGCAGCTGCTGAATCTTTATATCGCAGGACCTCATCATATGAACAAGTAACACCCAATTGGTAAAAATCTTGTATCAGTGCCTTTTTGTCAATTGCAATACCCAATGACACCTGGAGGTCTGTGAAACAATTGTTAATTACACTACTAACTACATTGCCAATGAGTGCAGCACGGGCATCATGATTCAGATTCTTAGATAACTTTGCTAAAAGTCCAAGTAATGTTGGACTTACACACTCAAGAGCAAGATCTAAGTCTATACCAGCATGGTATGTGTTCTTATCTTGAATAAGATGTTTAGTTTCTGAGACAATGCGACGAGAGATGGTTTCAAGAAATTGTTCAATTCCATCATCATCATCATTCTGCTGAACTAGTCTCAATATTGACGAAGCTTGACTACGGAAAACATACAGGTTGGCAACACCATTTCCACTTAATAATAGGAAGTCTGATCCAAAGTGATTGCAAAGTTTGGAAACAAGAGTTCTGCAGCTACATTCCTTCCCACCATGGGAGGTATAAAGTTCGAACACCTCTACAGAGTTCCAAATCTTGGACCTCTCTGCTTCCATATCAGTCACAGTCAATTGAAAAGCAGCCTCCTTGCTCGAACTCTCTTGCAATTCAGAGGTCTTTGCTGCAGCCACATTGCATGTAGGCATAAAGTGGTCACGGCAATCCTTATGGTACCTTGCATCTGATGCATGAAGGTCACTAACTGCACTTAGGACACGGAACTTTACTAGCTGGGATGTTTCATCATTTCTTTTATTACATGTTCCTATGATTGATTCCTTGAATGTTTTTTCCCCTGCAGTTTTGATTATAGTCCGACAAAGAACCACCCGATGCCATCGATGGGGATTCTTTTTATCTTTTTCCATGATACACACGTCACCACAGAATATGCAATGTACCTTAAAGTCAAAATAGGGTGATACAGATCGATGCATGCGCTTTTCATCGCGATTATCGTCAGTAACCTGTGGCGATGAAGATCGCTTCTGAGAACGCTTTAAATGATGTGATGATACATAGGTAGAAACGCAAGATCGATGACAGAATAGGGATGCATTTTCATCTTCAGCAAGTAGTTGCTCCAGTTCCACGTGACGACCATCATGATGGCCCTCTTTACTAGCATTGATGATTGAATGAATACGTTGTGGTCTACATCGGGTCCTTGGCTTCCCAGCTTGGCTCTCTGGACATGGCTAAAAAAAGCAGGGTTCTTCAGGGTGATCCATCACCAGATTGCCTGAAAAAGAAGTAAAAAAGTTTAATTTGGAGTTGTGGACCAGGGTTGGAGGCATCATTCATGCTACTATAGTTTGTCTGGTTAAATTGAAAAAGACTATAGCAAACAAAACCTGTTGTTTCTTGGATCAAATGAAAGCAGCAGTAATCCCCTAGAACTTCCTTTTAAAAACTTATCCTTACTGCTCTTCAGCATGACATCCAGCTAGCATCTTACCAAGTTACCAATGTATTGAGCTGTGGATGATGATTTCTTGCAAAAAGTATCATGACCTTGGGAGGGAGGAATCTGTCTTACCTTTGTGGTTTCCGTATATCAAGAAATAAAGGCCTCTCTTGGGCCTTTGCTACATTCATGCATTATCTGTTTCATAAGGTAAATCATGAATGGGACATCTTTGAAGTATGAAAAAGGAAACAACCTCATCAACACATTCACTTTCACTTTCATTTTCCCCTATTCAGGCTTAGACTGCCATCTGGTGTGACCTACTTAAACAATTTATTCTCTGTTTCAAACTAATTAGACATTATTAGCTTTTAACAGCTCCACAAAGTGATGTTAAGACACTGGAATAACAGTTATCTTTGCTTTAGAAATAACAGACCGATCACTGCAATAACATCATACTTCATGTAAACTTAATGTAATGCTGAATTTAATTAGCAAAATTATTAATATGCAAAGACAATAGAATAGAAAGGACTGATAATCAGAGTCCCTGAAATATGTGGTACGCACCAAAATACAATTTTATTCGGTGAAGTAAGCATACTCTAGTTATAATACCAATTTGCGTTATTACCGTCACCTAATTAGCATAACATGCATATGCAAATTAGTAATCATGTTAAAAATGGTATCATCAGAATCAGAGACCCTCTAAACCTGGGGGTAGACATCATGATCTCTCTTGTATCTGGTCAAATAAAAAAATTATACCCTAAAAACAAAATTTTCATAATGGCCGACTTAATTAGCATATGCAAAATGCTCAAGGGTGCCAAGGTGCCATCAAGTGGATTCTGAATCAGCATGTCTCAAAGTTATATAATCTGCAAAAAAACTTTGTGGGTACCCTAAAACCACGTTCACCCAAAAAAGGGCTCCATTCTGCTAGACTATTTTAGTTTCTATCTTTTCCAATTCTAGACTGTCACTATTTCTATAAAGTATCATCAAACCTCCTCCTTTTTTATCATTCATATTCCTCATATTTTCTACTTTTTCAACACCCTTACTTAAATTTAATCTATCTAACTTTTGGTGTTTCTGTCAAGCAAAAAAGTTCATGTCTACTATTTAATTTCTTCTCAACTTCCATCAGTTTTTGTTTTGTTAAGCATTGAATGTTCAACAAGTAAATCTTAGTTTTCTTTTATTTTGTGTTTATATTCTTCTTCTTTCCTTAAAGTTCTTGTGTGCCTTCCTCGTTCTGACGAAAATTTTCCCTTCTGTGCAATTTTCCTTTCTTTATGAACCATCCATCTTCACCATTTTGTCTCTCTTTTTTGTAATTCTTCCCTTAAGCGCCTATCTTGCTCTCTCTCTCTCTCTCTCTCTCTCTCTCTCTCTCTCTCTCTCTCTCTCTCTCTCTCTCTCTCTCATCGTTGGATCTGGCGCTATAAAGATTCTACTTTCTCTTGTTTCTGGACAATTTCTAAGGTTCTTAGCCTTTCCCATAATTGTCCACTTCTCTCTTTCACTTTTCATTTTTACTAGTGATGGCCTCGGTTTATTTCTTTGGTTTCTAACCTCTTGGCTATCAGTTGGTCTATTACCTATTTCCAACCTACCTAACCTGATTGTTTCCATTACTTCAACTCCAGTTACCCCTATATTATCTTTGAACAGTCGCTCACACCTATCCTTATCCTTTCTTTGTTTTTCCTCTGTGCTTCCTTCTATGCATTCCTCGACATTATATATTACCAGATTATTTTTCCTCTTTTCATTTTCCATTCTCTTTAACCTCTTCTCTAACTTCTTCCCTAATGTCTTCTATTGGCATATTAACTCGTCCTAGCTTTGCCGAACCTATCAAGTCCTTTATTTCTATTATTGTGTGTTCCAGTACCAGTAGCCTATCCATTAGCCTATCATTAATCTCCTTCATCTTTTTATACTCAACTTTCATATTCCTATATGATCCCCTACATTCTCTACAAAACCAAGTGAGACTTTTGTTATTCTGCAGCACTTTGTAATCTTCCCTGCCAATTTTTACACAACCATTGTGGAACCAAGACTCACAGTAGTCACAGGCGATTCCATACTGTTTCTTTGTTACCTCTGTCGCACATGGCACAGTCAGCCGGTTCCCTTTCCATTTCTTCTTCTGATGAGGTTCCTACATCCTCGTTCCTCACCATCTTCACTTTTGGCTTCGTTCCAGTCTTGCCTTTATTATCCATTTTCGATTTTGAGCTCATAACACCTTTAAGTCCTTAATTTTCTTCACTTACATCAATTAACATAGGAGCTCACGTGCAACACGACCTGTGTACCATTTGTTTCCTCCCTTCTCCTAAATAGGTATTCATTAGAGGACAAGATTGTCCAGTATTGTAAATATTTTATTGGATTTACACAATAGAAAATGTAGCTACAGTCTATAGTAGGGGTAACTATAACAGTACAGTACATATGGTCCTATATGTTTTGTATATGTAGGCTACAGTATGTATTGTATCATTTTCAATTTATTATTACATTTTGTTCTAATAACTACTTAATTTACAGGCATTAACAGTTAGTTTACGTATATTGAATGGTTCAACTGTATTTGGCTGTTCAGTATTTCATTGTAGGTATACTGTTGCTTTATTATAAGATGTAATGTGGTGTTTTGTGGGGTTTGGAACGAATTAGGCGATTTACATGTAAAATGCATGTATATATATATATATATATATATATATATATATATATATATATATATATATATATATATATATATATGTATATATATGTATGTATATATGTATATATAGCTCTACTGCCACAGTCTACTAACCGTCACTCTTAAATACAAAAGGGGGAAATTTTACTGTCCAGAGGCCGGAGAACTCCCCACGGGAAAATAAAAGTAACTTATGGCCTACTCTAGCTTTGTCAGGTCTATAGTCATCTCATTCTTAAGCTCTGTTCCGACTCCGTCCCAGTGACCCCAGTGAGATGCTGGACAGGTATCTTACGTTAATGCAATGAGAGACAACAAAAAAATGGGAGCAGTGGAGTATAAAAGTATAAAGTAAAGTTAAATGGGGATCTTCACCTTCAAAGCACTAAATTAAAGAGCGTACACTCGCTGATACCAACTTACCTATATATCTACAGTGGGTTTCTTTCAACATCTCGGGTGCTTCTGACCCGTCCCATAGTATAAATTTTTAAAATTCATATAATGGGGTTAAAGATATCAAAGTTTGTAATCTATTCCAAATAATTTATTACAGCAAAAAGTGATGAGAGCAACTCAATAATGATTTATACACATAGCAAAATTAATAATTGAAAAAAGTATCAGTAACTCAATTATGATTTATTCACATGGCAAATTGAATAAGTGAAAAGAGAATTAGTTTACAACACAAAATAAGGAAGATACTAAACGGAATTAACTCGTGGGATTAACCCTTAAACGGAATAAATAGAATCAAAATGTTCTGATAAACAATTTGTGCGGTAGGCTGCTGTGAGGTCCCAACATGTGGTCAGTAACCTCAAGCAATTACCAAGACCAAAAGTTATAAGTACATTAATTTCTATGCACGCAGCCCGAAAGATGTAATGCCAGAATAATACCTAAACTTAACTTATGAGACAAATAGAAGCTTATCTAAAGGGGGAATGGCCATTAATTGAACTCACAAGATTTTATGTTGTGGGGCGCCTGTGTCCTGAAAGTAGCGGTCTTCAGTTTTGCTTCACTAGGCTTGCAGAGTCAATGGCCCCTTCCAACTAGCCCCCAGACTGGAACAGACGTTCTGTTGAATTAGCTGCTTTTCACTCCAGTTATCTGCTTGATCTCGTCGTACGTAGACTCAGGGTCCGTTATTGTGCAAGGGGACAGGCTAGTGGTGGAGAGTGGGAGCACGAGGTTGACCCTGGAGCCTGGCTTGGCAGCTCCGCTTAGTACCGTGGCCTGTAACTTTGTGAGATCAAGTTCAGGTCACCCGCGTCCTCCTTCCTTCCCCCAAAAAAGCGTATCTTGATGCGTAGGCCAATGGTCTTGAAGTGCCAACTCTCATTTAGGACAGGCTTGAAATACTTGTGACTTGTGAGTTTTAAGCAATATACTTATTTAGAATACAAGGAGAAATCTTGCAACTCCAGGGGACAAAGATAATCCTAACTCTAAACATCTGGCATACAGAATAAAAAATTAAACTAAAATGTAATTTAGCAAGTCGGGCTTACCTGTGTGGACAACCATACCTCCTAAACTAGCAGACTTGAGTTGTATTTAAGATATTTAAAGTACCTAAATACTTAAGGTAAAAAAATGAATAAAAAATAAACACAAAAGTATTAATCTTGAGACACTCGCTTATGGAAGAGTCATTACTCACATATTTCCCTGCCATGATGTCACGAACAATAAAAAAGTCTACGTATAAACTGTGAAGAAGAAGAGTAGTGAAGAAAATTCTTCACACACACACACACACACACACACACACACACACACACACACATATATATATATATATATATATATATATATGTATATATATAAATATAAATATATATATATATATATATATATATATATATATATATATATGTGTGTATATATATATATATATATATATATATATATATATATATATATATATAAATATATATGTATATATATATGAGTATATATGTATATACATATATATACATATATATATGTATATATATATATATATATATATATATATATATATATATATATATATATATGTATTTACATATATATACATATATATATATATATATATATATATATATATATATATATATATATATATATATATATATATATATATATGAGTATATATGTATATACATATATATATATATATATATATATATATATATATAAATATATATATACATATATATATATATATATATATATATATATATATATATATATGTATATATATATAGGCCTACATATATACATATATATATATATATATATATATATATATTTTTGGGCTCAAGCCATGTCGTCCTGATGGAAGTTCCTATAGGGTAGCTTCCTAGGGTATATTACAACTACGGCGATATTCCCAGAGAATTTACCTTAAGGTACCAGAATTCTAACTCCTGGAGCGAGTATCCCTCGTGAAAGGGATATCGCGACATATCAGAGGACGTATTCTAGACACGTCACATGGCAATCTACGACCTGAACAGAGATTCGTCTCGTAGGAGGGAGATTGACGAGATACGAATTCGGGAAAGAAAAAGGGGAGCCGCTCCCAAGGCTTCCCTATCCCCCGATTCGTATGCGTGCCTGGCGCCAATCCTGGCGCCATCTGTATTCCTTTTTGCGTAGCTTAACAACTCGGTGTTTTTTCCTGTTTTTCTCGCAAATCTTGGATTTATTCAGCTTTTCATGGCTTCTTCGTCTTCGTTGACCTCGGATAAGTTGAGTATAGTGTCTGTTATGTATAAATGTAGGCTCTTGGTAAAATTTTGAGTGATTAATAGGATTAATCTTTGATACAAGAGCCGTAGCCTACCAGAGGTGTCCTGGACACTGTCACTCGCTAGGTATAAATTAGTTAGTCAGAGTGACATTCCTAGTTGTTTTGCTTAATAAATTTTAGCTATTTAGCTTTACATAGGATTTCCTTTCGTGCTTAGTATTATTTGGCGAAGTATTCGCCATTCTGGCCTACGCTAGGCCATGTAGCCTAGTCGTTTGGTCCTAGTACTTAATGCATGATTTTGGTTTTTCCGAGTGTAATTAAAAGTTTATTGAAGCTTTAGGCTATATTTTATACATTTTAGACTGTGTGGAATATTTCCAAGATTGTATACGTGAGAGTTTCGGTGAATTAGGTAATCGATTCTCTTGGTGCCTAGGCTATTTGCTTATGGAGCCTTAGTATACTTTATTATACTCCCCGGTTGCTTTCTTTTCTTCGGAGAAGGTATGCAATCCCTTTCCCTCTGTTTAAGCCTTGGGCTTATCCCTAAGTGGTTTTTTCCGAATTTATTTTCGATAAAACTGTACTAGGGTGTTACTGTACCTTCCTGTTCCAGCAGAGTCTGGTTCAAAGAGGGACAGAACAACAGAGTTTTTAGTCTGAGTCCGTGTTGTCTGGCTTGGGGCAGAGTCTCCCTCGCTGACCTAACACTTACAAAGGGAGCTTAGCTCCCTTAGGTCACTATCGAAGGTTTCTGTAGTTATGATTCCTTCTTGTGTGATCGACCAGACTAAGTCCTGTTGCTGTTCTCGGGGAGGATAAAATCTTCCCTTGGGAGTAGCAACGCCTTCCTTGCTTTGGTGCTCTGGAAGCTGGCAGGTATTATACTACTGTGCTGGCCCTTTCCCTTAGATCTCCCTTAGGCTAAGACAAAGTTCTTGGCTGCGGGTGATCTGTCACTAAAGCAAGGTTGGCAGGACCCTCTTGTCCCTTCCCCCTCTATCTCCGTAATGGCCTAGCCATTACTGTACTGTACCTTGCCGGCCGGCAGAGCTGGCCGGCAGGGGTATTACTGTACTGTATGTCATTCTACTTCTGGACCTAGTATAGGTTGGGATGTGGAATTGACTAAGCCCATTGCCGGCCGGCAGAGATGTTGGACGGCAAGGGTCTTATGTTTTCGAGTGCTGCCCGGACCTCTCTTGGTCCCTCATCCATGCCTGCCGGCAGAGCCGGACGGCATTGGTCAAGGAAGCCTGAATTAAGTTTCTCCCCTTCCTTATATGCACTCTTTCGGTTGCCGGGCTTGGGGGGTTGTGTACACTCTTATCCCGGCATCCATTCTATTTTCTTCTAGTGCTGTACCTGTCCCGGCTGCCGGCCTATGAGGCCGGGTGCCGGCCTATGAGGCCGGCAGCCGGGCAGGTGTAGTCTTCTGGTTCTTTTGCTGCCGGCTGGCATCGGTCTTGTACCTTTGCCAGCCGGCTTATGTCAGTCCTTGTCTGCCGGTCACCAAGAGTGTGGCCGGCAGCTGGGTACTACCTTGTGTAGTTGCTGGCCGGCAATCATTGCCGGCCAACACTGGCTGTTGCTGGCCGGCAGCTGCTGCCGCCGGCACAGGCATTTGAACCAGAAGGCTGCCGCCCTATAGCTGTTAAGTAGTATACTTTAAAGCTAATTGTGATGTGTGCCGGCCGGCAAAGGCAGGCCGGCACACATCCTCCTATACTGTACTAGTATTCTTCTGTATAGCATATACAGTAAGAAGAAAACTATAGTAAAAGTTTAGGTACAGCACTGTATCTTCTAACACTATTGTGTTTTCTTGCACGGCCCTTTGCTGTTGCCCTCAGACAGGAAGCAGAGTTCTTCCCCGTCTATTATCCAGGATTTTAAAATCATTGCCTAGGTGTGAGCTCCACCTGTTTCCTCTGGAAACCTTGCATTGGTTACTCTAGTAGAGATAAACCATTTTGATTTTATTATCTGGAAGGCTGCAACAATGGGTTGTGAGGGAAACACAAGTGTGTGTCTTTCATTTATGAATTGTTATGCTATACTATGCATATCCAGTGATACATAGTTCACTTGATACTCATGGAAATTTCTTCTCTTTACAGGAGGACCCTCCGAAGTGCGGAAATGTTTTCTGCAATGTCCGCAGCAAGAACCTCTGTGGACATGGGTGTTGTAGGAGACACGCAGCATGCGCTGTCTCCAAGGATGATCTCCAGTATTGGGACCCTCAGGTATGTACTGTATGCACTAACTTGATTACTGAGGCTTTTGATTCCCCTAGAACGGCGGAATCAAGGGATATAGCTAGGGAAAAGCTTCGTACTTGGGTAAGGGGCTTCAAGAAGAACACCTCTGGCCCTTATCTTCCAAGTGAGAAGATGAGGGCGTATCTTTTTCCCCAGGCATCAGCTGAGGCAGTGATTCCCCAGCCTCAAGAGGAGATCCTTCAAGATCAAGTCCAGGTGGACGAGGAAGTCGCAGATGCGATGCAAGACATCCAGTTGTGTGACAGGATGTCTGACCTGGACGAACGTTTGGAAGAAGACCTCCTGGCAGAAGGTCAGGATCAAGTTCAAACCCCGGACGTCGTAGAGGATGAGGTCGACGAGGTGTCGGCTACTCCGGTTCAGATGCCGGAGCCTATCCCCTCAACATCAGCTGGCCTCCCAGTAGAACTGGGACAGGCCCTCTCTTCGATTGTTGGAATGATCCAACAAATGCAGAAGGAAAATCAGGAGAAGGCGGCTGCAATGGAACTGCGTATGCAGTCCCTGGCAGAATCACATGGGCCCCGGAAAAGGCTCAATGTGAAAGACCTTCCCATATGCTCAGATGCTAACCCATGGAGGTATGCTGAGCACATGCCGATGACGACTGGAAAGATCGTCATCTCGGATAAGCTGGGTTCAGTTCCCCTAGAGGAGGTAGAATTCTGGCCCAGCAAGGCATCATATCCGGACTGCTATGTCCGGCTGAGAAAAGAACCAGCTTCAAGGGAGGAGACAGAGCCGAAGGAGGTCATTATTATGGACCACGCTAAGGCTCAAGCCCTACTTTCATCCTCGATGAAAGAGAGGGGCTTCTCGAATTCGAAGGTAGCTGCATTGAGCAAGAAGCTCCCTTCGTTTGTGTCCTCTCCTGATAGAGCCTTCCCCTTTTTACAGAAAGGGTTTGCGGCTGTCCTAAAGGCAGTCGAGGCCGGCAAGCCTTGCCCCTCCCTGGAGGAGTGTAAACCCTTGTCGCTGGCTCTACCTATGGACCACAAAGACTGGAAGGATGTCCATCTGATATTCTCAGTGGGAAAGTTGGAGGCTGATATTGCCGGACGGCAATTCGGCGAGGACCTCCCCAAGCTGTCCGAATCTCTTTTACGAAGAGAGTTCGAGACAAAAGAAAGACTGGCTGCCTCAATGTCTCATCAGACTACTCTCGAGACGATGGCAAGTGACCCCAAGGTCCATGAAATGTTCATGGTAGTGGCTAAGTCTCACCTAGCCACAGTGACGAAGGACCTTTATAGCTTCGTCAAGGCAAGGAGAGCTTGCAGGGAGTTCGTGTTCACCGGGGCTTCGGTGAGACACGAGCCAAGGAAGTTAATCTCCTCCAACATTTGGGGAAAAGACCTTTTCCCTACCGATGTGGTCAAAGAGGTTGTTGATAAGGCCGCCGTGGAGAATAGAAACCTTCTCCAGAAGTGGGGCCTGGCTATCAAAAGAAAATCTTCCCCGGATGAGGGTCCTCAACCAAAGAGGAAGAATATGAAGACTAGGCTACCATTTCGGCCAGCCAAGCCTTATAGACAGCAACAGCAACTGCAATTGCCTTTGCCTCCAGTGCCCCAGATGGTGGCACAAACCCCGACTGCCTTTCAGTGGGTACCCCAGGCGGTGCCAGGTCAGTCAACCACATTCGCCCCAACGTTCGAAGGACAGTCTTCTTCCTTTCGTGCAAAACCTAGAGGAGCAGCCAGAGGCTCGTCTAGGCGCCCCTCAAGGGGAAGGGGATTCAGAGGCGGTCGTGGTCAGGGAGGCAAGACCTCAGGACGGCAGTCCAAGTGAAATGATACCGGTAGGAGGGAGACTGATGAAATTTTGGGATCGCTGGACCTTCGATCCCTGGGCCCAAAGCCTACTCAAGAATGGACTGGGTTGGAGCTGGTACAGCACTCCACCCCCATGCCTTCGGTTTTTCCAACACTCCACCCCCATTTTGGAGGAGTACGTTCAAGAACTGTTGGAGAAAAATGTGATCCGAAAGGTGAAGTCCATCAAATTCCAAGGGAGGCTGTTTTGTGTTCCCAAGAAAGACTCGGAAAAGCTCAGAGTCATTCTGGACTTGTCACCACTCAACAAGTTCATAGTGAATTGCAAATTCAAGATGCTAACACTGCAACACATAAGGACCTTACTGCCCAAGAGGGCATACTCAGTCTCTATAGACTTGTCAGACGCCTATTGGCACATTCCAATCAGCCGTCGACTCTCCCCCTACCTAGGGTTCAGGCTACAACGGAAACTGTACGCCTTCAGAGCCATGCCATTCGGGCTAAACATAGCCCCAAGGATTTTCACGAAGCTTGCGAGCGCAGCTCTCAAACAATTACGCCTAAAGGGAATTCAGGTAGTAGCCTACCTGGACGACTGGCTGGTGTGGGCAGCATCCGAGACCGAATGCTTGCAAGCTTCCAGTCAGGTGATCCAGTTCCTAGAGTACCTAGGCTTCAAGATCAACAAGAAAAAGTCTCGACTTTCTCCATCCCAAAAGTTCCAGTGGCTGGGAATCCACTGGGACCTTTTGTCACACAGTTTCTCCATCCCAATGAAGAAAAGGAAGGAGATAGCGGGCTCTGTCAAGAGACTTCTAGATTCCGAAAGGATATCAAGACGCGAACAGGAAAGGGTACTAGGCTCTCTCCAGTTTGCTTCAGTGACAGACCCAGTGCTAAGAGCACAGCTAAAGGATGCAACCGGAGTTTGGAGAAGGTATGCATCAAACGCGCGAAGAGACCTGAGAAGACCAGTGCCGCCTCGGCTACGTACTCTTCTCAGACCTTGGTCCCAAGCCAGACATCTAAAGAAGTCGGTTCTTCTTCAGCCACCTCCCCCGTCGATGACGATTCACTCAGACGCCTCAAAGGAGGGATGGGGAGGTCACTCTCATCGGAAAAAAGTCCAGGGGACTTGGTCCAAGCTATTCAGGACCTTTCATATAAACTTTCTAGAAGCTATGGCAGTGCTCCTTACCTTAAAGAAAGTCTCCCCGCGTCACTCGATCCACATAAGATTGGTGACAGACAGCGAGGTGGTTGTGAGATGCTTGAATCGACAAGGGTCGAGGTCACCACCTCTCAACCAAGTGATGTTAGCCATTTTCCGATTGGCAGAAAAGAAGAAGTGGTACCTGTCGGCAGTTCACCTTCAAGGAGTCCGCAATGTGACAGCGGACGCTCTATCCAGGTTCACACCGATAGAGTCGGAATGGTCCTTAGACGCAGGATCATTTTCCTTCATTCTGAATCAAGTCCCAGAACTGCAAATAGACCTCTTTGCGACGAAAGACAACAAGAAGTTGCCCCTGTACGTGTCCCCGTACGAGGACCCCTTAGCGGAAGCAGTGGACGCAATGTCCCTCGACTGGAACAGATGGTCCAGGATTTATCTGTTCCCTCCTCACAACCTTCTGTTGAGGGTCCTCAA
>NC_090725.1:186784607-186869607 GCF_036898095.1 Palaemon carinicauda
AGCACTAGATGAAACGAGAGTAGGAAAAGCATCTGGTATGGATGGTGTGAGAGCTGAGATGTTGAAGGAAGGGGGTGTGACTGTACTTGAATGGTTGGTGAGATTGTTTAATATGTGTTTTGTGTTGTCAATGGTACCAGTAGATTGGGTTTGTGCATGTATTGTACCACTATATAAGGGTAAGGGAGATGTGCATGAGTGTTGTAATTCAAGGGGTATTAGTTTGTTGAGTGTAGTTGGAAAAGTGTATGGTAGAGTAATGGTTAATAGGATTAAGGATAAAACAGAGAATGCAATCTTAGAAGTACAGGGTGATTTTAGAAGAGGTAGGGGTTGTATGAATCAGATTTTTACAGTAAGGCAGATATGTGAGAAATATTTAGCAAAAGGTAAGGAGGTGTATGTTGCGTTTATGGATCTGGAGAAAGCGTATGATAGAGTTGATAGGGAAGCAATGAGGAATTTGATGAGGTTATATGGAGTTGGTGGAAGGTTGTTGCAAGCAGGGAAAAGTTTCTAAAAAGGTAGTAAAGCATGTGTTAGGATAGGAAATGAAGTGAGTGAGTGATTGGTTTCCGGTGAGAGTGGGGCTGAGACAGGGTTGTGTGATGTCGCCGTGGTTGTTTAACTTGTATGTTGATGGAGTGGTGAGAGAGGTGAATGCTTGAGTGCTTGGACGAGGATTAAAACTGGTAGACGAGAATGATCATGAATGGGAGGTAAATCAGTTGTTGTTTGCGGATGATACTGTACTGGTTGCAGACGTGGAAAAGAAGCTTGGCCGATTAGTGACAGAATTTGGAAGAGAGTGTGAGAGAAGGAAGTTGAGAGTTAATGTGGGTAAGAGTAAGGTTATGAGATGTACGAGAAGGGAAGGTGGTGCAAGGTTGAATGTCATGTTGAATGGAAAGTTACTTGAGGAGGTGGATCAGTTCAAGTACTTGGGGTCTGTTGTTGCAGCAAATGGTGGAGTGAAAGCAGATGTACGTCAGAGTGAATAAAGGATGCAAAGTGTTAGGGGCAGTGAAGGGAGTGGTAAAGAATAGAGGGTTGGGCATAAACGTAAAAGAGAGTTCTGCATGAGAAAGTGATTGTACCATCTGTGATGTATGGATCATAGCTGTGGGGAACGAAAGTGACGGAGATACAGAAATTGAATGTGTTTGAGATGAAGTGTCTAAGGAGTATGGCTGATGTATCTCGAGTAGATAGGGTTAGGAACGAAGTAGTGAGGGTGAGAATGGGTGTAAGAAAGGAATTAGCAGGTAGAGTGGATATGAATGTGTTGAAGTGGTTTGGCCATGTTGAGAAAATGGAAAATGGCTGCCTGCTAAAGAAGGTGATAAATGCAAGAGTTGATGGGAGAAGTACAAGAGGAAGGCCAAGGGTTGGGTGGATGGATGGAGTGAAAAAAGCTCTGGGCGATAGGAGAATGATCATTTTCGTCTACCAGTTTCAATCCTCGTCCAAGCACTCGAGTATTCACCTCTCTCACCAACATACAAGTTAAACAACCATGGCGACATCACACATCCCTGTCTCAGCCCCACTCTCACCGGAAACCAATCATTCACTTCATTTCCTATCCTAACACATGCTTTACTATCTTTGTAGAAACTTTTCCCTGCTTGCAACAACCTTCCACCAATTCCATATAACCTCTTCACATTCCTCATTGCTTCCCTATCAACTCTATCATATGCCTTCTCCAGATCCATAAACGCAACATACACCTCCTTATCTTTTGCTAAATATTTCTCGCATATCTGCCTAACTGTAAAAATCTGATTCATACATCCCCTACCTCTTCTAAAACCTTCCTTTACTTCTAAGATTGCATTCTCTGTTTTATCCTTAATCTTATTAATCAGTACTCTACCATACACTTTTCCAACTACACTCAATAAACTAATATCCCTTGAATTACAACACTCATGCACATCTCCCTTACCCTTATATAGTGGTACAATACATGCACAAACCCAATATACTGGTACCATTGACAACACAAAACACATATTAAACAATCTCACCAACCATTCAAGTACAGTCACACCATCCATACCAGATGCTTTTCCTACTCTCGTTTCATCTAGTGCTCTCCTCACTTCCTCTCTTGTAATCTCTCATTCTCATCTCCCATCACTGGCAGCTCAACACCTGCAACAGCAATTATATCTGCCTCCCTATTATCCTCAACATTCAGTAAACTTTCAAAATATTCCGCCCACCTTTTCCTTGCCTCCTCTCCTTTTAACAACCTTCCATTTTCATATTTCGGTGTCTTTTAAATTCTCGAACCAGCCTTCCTTACTCTCTTCACTTCTTTCCAAAACTTCTTCTTATTCTATTCATTTGAACGACCCAATTCCTGACCCCACCTCAGGTCAGCCACCCTCTTTGCCTCAGTTACCTTGCGCTTTACTTCCACATTTTTACTTCTCTATACTATTACTCTGAAGCCATTCTTCAAGTGCCCTCTTTTCTCTTCCACTTTTACCTTCACTCCTTCATTCCACCATTCACTGCCCTTCCTCATGCTGCCTCCAACAAACTTCTTGCCACACACATCACTTGCAATCCCAACAAAATTTGCTTTTACTAACTTCCACTCCTCTTCTAAATTACCAGTTTCTCTTACTTTCACTTCGTCATATGTCATTTTCAACCTTTCCTGATATTCACTTTTTACCCCTGGTTCAATTAGCTCTTCAACCCTCACTAGCTCCCTTTTACATCCCACCCCCTTTATTCCCCACTCTTGTTACAACTAGATTTCCTGCCACCAAAAACTGACCAGACATACCGTTAGCCATACCCCTAAATACATGCACGTCTTTCAATCTTCCAAACATATTTTAGGTATCAATACATAATCCATTAAAGCCCTTTCTACCACTCTTTCATTTGCCATTCTTACCCATGTATACTTGTTTTTATCTTTCTTTTTGAAAAAGCTAGAGCTTATCACCATCTCTTGCTCAACACACATATCTACCAGTTTCTCACCACTCTCTTTTACACCTGGTACGCCATACTCCCCAATGACACCTTCTATCTCTCTAGCGCCTACTCTAGCATTTAAGTCACCCATGACTTCTACATAATTCCTTCTACCCAGTCCTTCTACACACCTAGTTAATTTATTCCAGAACTCATTCCGCTCTTCACTTTTCTCATAATCTGGCTCGTGTATATATATATATATATATATATATATATATATATATATATATATATATGTATATATATACATATATATGTGTATGTATGTTTATATATATATATGTATATATATATATATATATATATATATATATATATATATATATATACATATATATATATATATATATATATATATATATATATATATATATATATATATATATGTATGTATAAGTGATTGAATTTATAATTATTTCATAGTCTAACATTAAAGTTATTACTTGAGCTAGCCTAGACTAAGTCTGACCCTCGAAAGCCATTTGTTTTTAAGGATACGATGCATAGACCCCATTCAATAAGAGTTCTCTCGTATGGGTTTAGCAGCATTACCCTTCAAAATATTTATCAGAGAGGATTGGTTTGCAGTGCAAACAACACACTCACACTCGCACCCCCAGATCCTGTAATAACACAGGCCACCGATGTATGATCCATATCTTTTAAGGCCAAAACGTAGCTATCGCTGTGTAGGATCGATTTTTATATTTACTTCTTTTACATTTGATTTTTGTTTTTATTTTGGTATTAGTATTAAGAAATATAATTTTAAGATGTTTAGTTTTATATAGCCTTCCTGTGCAAAAGTATAGATGTAAGATTATAAAAGTAGAAATTTTGTGTTGCAGAGACTATTTGTTTGTAAGTAAGATTTAAGGGTGTCGGGGGATTTGCTCAGTTTTATTATCCGCCAAGTTATTTTGGCACCAGAGGGTAGTATTGGGAATTAGGTACAAAATGACGAAAATGAGAAGCAATTGAAGGTTTTATAGGAGGAATTAAGGTTGAGTAAGGAACAAGAAAAGTGGTCAGTGGAGAAAAGTTGTTAGGAGAGAATAGGAGGTTGAATTGTATAAATGACATGAAAATGGATCTGAGCGAGTTGAAGGAAATTGTAGAGAGAGTGGAAGGTGTAGAGATAAGGATAAGAGCAAATGGACAAACGATTTGGAAAAATGGCAGGTCAAGTAATAAGTATGATTAGAGAGTTCATGGGAGTCAGAGGAGTGGCCTCTGCTTCGAGTAAAGATTTGATAGTAACAGAAAAGTGATAATGGAGAATGCAGTATTGATGACAGTGAAGGTAAAGGTATTAACCATAGTAATGTTGAAGGGAAAGGTGAGAGGAAAGGTAAAAGTAATATGAAGAAAGAAAACAAAAAGGGTCAGGATAATCATGAATGGGTGAAAGTAGTAAGAGAAGAGATAAGAAGAGTATGGAAGGATGGGAATTTAAATGTTGAATTTGATTTTTTATACTCAAATGAGGAAGAAGGAAACAAGGGAATTGTGTAGTGAAGATAACGAAAATGAACCTGAAGAAGTGTGTAAGACAGTGTTTATGAAGAAGGTACCTAGGTGTGAAAGATATAATGATCATAATACAGTAGTATTGATATATATGATTTTTTCAGGACGTAGGAATGGTATTGTCAGGCTGAGTATGGTGATGGCAAAAGAGTTTGTGCTAGAGAATTAGGAGACTATTTAATATGATATTTGTTAAAGAAGTAGGGGGTGTAAGGGATGTCGAGTATGAAAAGTAGAATAATTGAACAAGTAAAAAGCATGAAAGGAAGTGTTAAATATGGGTGTGAAGATGAGTTTAATGAGGCATGAAAGAATGAGGGTAAAGATATATCTATATATGTATGTCGTTTAGAAACTAGCTAAAAAGGAGTTTGGGGACTAAAGCATAAATAAGAGTAAGGAACTGATGAAGTTTTTAGCTACTCTAACTGAGAATGTGTCTTGACTTTGTTAATTGGAAACAGAAGGAGAAACTGTGGTGGACGCGAGAGACGTGGATGAAATTTTAGAGATAGTTTAGGATTACGAGTTGAATAGGTGTATGAAGGGTTAAGGGCATACAAATCAAGATCCACTCTCCTGCGCTAGAATAGGGAGGGAGAATTTTGGAGATCACACAGCACCTCCCCAAAAATAAGTTTGTTCCGGCGCAATTACAAACCCTATGCTGTTTCTAGGGGTATTACTTTGCGGCAAAGCTGAATGACTAACCAAGACAATTTTAGTGAGGTATAACCTAAAAATAACTGGAGATGCCCTGACCCGGATTAAGGGAAGCCAGGTTTTTACCCTTCAAACTGTCAGTTCTGATCCTTCAAGTTAATCTGTCACTGTATTGGAATTTGTAGTCAGTTCTATTCAGACCTTTCTTTAGAGACGGTAACCCTTATTGTGCTTTCATAAGCGACATCTCGTTTTTTTTTTTCTGCTGCCATCTTCTTTTTTTGGATTTTTTAGTTTTTTATCATTTTTTCTTTTTTTTCTTTTTTTTTCTATTTTCTATCTACCTTCAGGGAATCTTGTTCAGAGAGGCACAGCATAATAGAAGAAGTCAGACTTGTTTGTTCAGCATTTGTTCACCGGACAAAGAAACAGTACAGGTAAATTTTCATCAAGGAACAAAGCATACTAGAACAAGTCAGACTTCTCCCCTCTGCTGAGTCCATCTTGTAGAATATCCTTTAGGTACCTAGAATATATTGGGAACAGCCGCCATCCTGTTTTTTTTTTTTTTTTTTTTTCCTGCTGCCATCTTATTCTTCTTCATCTTGTTCTTCTGGACTCTTTATTTCTTATGCTTTTTGTGTTTTGTACTTTTGGAGGGATTTTTTATTTTTTATATTTTTGGGGGATTATTTAGTTTTTAAATTTTTTTTTAATTTCTTTTTTTTATATTTTCTATTTTTCTAGGTTTTCCTTTTACTCCTTACTCGTCACTATTTATTTCATCTTCCAACTGATTCATCAAATCCGCCAATTCCATAACTACTTTTTGAGTATCACCAATCTGTCCAGTCTTTGCCAGAAGTCTTTGCTTTAGAGTCTTGATTTCTCTCCTTAGACTTTCCACTTCACTTTCTGTCTGTTTTCTGATTCTTCTTTCTTCTATTAGCTCTTTATCAAGCCTTGTGCTCTCTTCTTCTCTCCTTAGAATTTCTCTCTTTTGTTGTTTCACTATATTATCAATTTGCATTACCAATATTTCAAGCCAATCTATCTTGACTTCCATATCCTCTTTTTCTTGCTTAAGAATTTTCACTTCTTCCGTCACAATATTTAGCCGATCCTCTACCTCTCTTTTGATTGTTTCTACCTCCTGCATGTTTTGAATATGTAGACTTTCCATTTTTTCTTCGAAAATAGCTATTTGTTCCTCTTTTTCTTTTCTTAATCTCTCCTCTTCCATTAACTCCTCTTTAAACTTTTCTTTCTCTTCTTGAACTCTTTGTGCTTCAGCATTCGTTTCCATATTTTGAATCATTACACCTTCAATGTTTTCTTTGAGAATAGCTATTTGTTCCTCTCTTTCTTTCCTTCGTCCTTCCTCTTCCATTAACTCCTCTTTAAGCTTTTCTTTCTCTTCTTGAACTCTTTGTGCCTCAGCATTCGTTTCCATATTTTGAATCATTACAGCTTCCACGTTTTCTTTGAGAATAGCTATTTGTTCCTCTCTTTATTTCTTTAGTCTTTCCTCTTCCATTAACTCCTCTTTAAGCTTTTCTTTCTCTTCTTGAACTCTTTGTGCTTCACCATTCTTTTCCATATTTTGAATCATTACAACTTCAATGTTTTCTTTGAGAATAGCTATTGGTTCCTCTCTTTCTTTCCTTCGTCCTTCCTCTTCCATTAACTCCTCTTTAAGCTTTTCTTTCTCTTCTTGAACTCTTTGTGCCTCAGCATTCGTTTCCATATTTTGAATCATTACAGCTTCCACGTTTTCTTTGAGAATAGCTATTTGTTCCTCTCTTTCTTTCCTTAGTCTTTCCTCTTCCATTAACTCCTCTTTAAGATTTTCTTTCACCTCTTGAACTCTTTGTGCTTCAGCATTCGTTTCCATATTTTGAATCATTACACCTTCCATGTTTTCTTTGAGAATAGCTATTTGTTCCTCTCTTTCTTTCTTTAGTCTTTCCTCTTCCATTAACTCCTCTTTAAGATATTCTTTCTCTTCTTGAACTCTTTGTGCTTCAGCATTCGTTTCCATATTTTGAATCATTACAACTTCAATGTTTTCTTTGAGAATAGCTATTTGTTCCTCTCTTTCTTTCTTTAGTCTTTCCTCTTCCATTAACTCCTCTTTAAGCTTTTCTTTCTCTTCTTGAACTCTTTGTGCTTCAGCATTCGTTTCCATATTTTGAATCATTACAACTTCAATGTTTTCTTTGAGAATAGCTATTTGTTCCTCTCTTTCTTTCTTTAGTCTTTCCTCTTCCATTAACTCCTCTTTAAGATATTCTTTCTCTTCTTGAACTCTTTGTGCTTCAGCATTCGTTTCCATATTTTGAATCATTACAACTTCAATGTTTTCTTTGAGAATAGCTATTTGTTCCTCTCTTTCTTTCCTTAGTCTTTCCTCTTCCATTAACTCCTCTTTAAGATTTTCTTTCACCTCTTGAACTCTTTGTGCTTCAGCATTCGTTTCCATATTTTGAATCATTACACCTTCCATGTTTTCTTTGAGAATAGCTATTTGTTCCTCTCTTTCTTTCTTTAGTCTTTCCTCTTCCATTAACTCCTCTTTAAGATATTCTTTCTCTTCTTGAACTCTTTGTGCTTCAGCATTCGTTTCCATATTTTGAATCATTACAACTTCAATGTTTTCTTTGAGAATAGCTATTTGTTCCTCTCTTTCTTTCCTTAGTCTTTCCTCTTCCATTAACTCCTCTTTAAGATTTTCTTTCACCTCTTGAACTCTTTGTGCTTCAGCATTCGTTTCCATATTTTGAATCATTACACCTTCCATGTTTTCTTTGAGAATAGCTATTTGTTCCTCTCTTTCTTTCTTTAGTCTTTCCTCTTCCATTAACTCCTCTTTAAGCTTTTCTTTCTCTTCTTGAACTCTTTGTGCTTCAGCATTCGTTTCCATATTTTGAATCATTACAACTTCAATGTTTTCTTTGAGAATAGCTATTTGTTCCTCTCTTTCTTTCTTTAGTCTTTCCTCTTCCATTAACTCCTCTTTAAGCTTTTCTTTCTCTTCTTGAACTCTTTGTGCTTCAGCATTCGTTTCCATATTTTGAATCATTACAACCCTTCAATGTTTTCTTTGAGAATAGCTATTTGTTCCTCTCTTTCTTTCCTTAGTCTTTCCTCTTCCATTAACTCCTCTTTAAGCTTTTCTTTCTCTTCTTGAACTCTTTGTGCTTCAGCATTCGTTTCCATATTTTGAATCATTACAACCCTTCAATGTTTTCTTTGAGAATAGCTATTTGTTCCTCTCTTTCTTTCCTTAGTCTTTCCTCTTCCATTAACTCCTCTTTAAGCTTTTCTTTCTCTTCTTGAACTCTTTGTGCTTCAGCATTCGTTTCCATATTTTGAATCATTACAACCCTTCAATGTTTTCTTTGAGAATAGCTATTTGTTCCTCTCTTTCTTTCCTTAGTCCTTCCTCTTCCATTAACTCCTCTTTAAGCTTTTCTTTCTCTTCTTGAACTCTTTGTGCTTCAGCATTCGTTTCCATATTTTGAATCATTACAACTTCAATGTTTTCTTTGAGAATAGCTATTTGTTCCTCTCTTTCTTTCCTTAGTCTTTCCTCTTCCATTAACTCCTCTTTAAGCTTTTCTTTCTCTTCTTGAACTCTTTGTGCTTCAGCATTCGTTTCCATATTTTGAATCATTACACCTTCCATGTTTTCTTTGAGAATAGCTATTTGTTCCTCTCTTTCTTTCCTTAGTCCTTCCTCTTCCATTAACTCCTCTTTAAGCTTTTCTTTCTCTTCTTGAACTCTTTGTGCTTCAGCATTCGTTTCCATATTTTGAATCATTACAACTTCAATGTTTTCTTTGAGAATAGCTATTTGTTCCTCTCTTTCTTTCTTTAGTCTTTCCTCTTCCATTAACTCCTCTTTAAGCTTTTCTTTCTCTTCTTGAACTCTTTGTGCTTCAGCATTCGTTTCCATATTTTGAATCATTACACCTTCCATGTTTTCTTTGAGAATAGCTATTTGTTCCTCTCTTTCTTTCCTTAGTCCTTCCTCTTCCATTAACTCCTCTTTAAGCTTTTCTTTCTCTTCTTGAACTCTTTGTGCTTCAGCATTCGTTTCCATATTTTGAATCATTACAACTTCAATGTTTTCTTTGAGAATAGCTATTTGTTCCTCTCTTTATTTCTTTAGTCTTTCCTCTTCCATTAACTCCTCTTTAAGCTTTTCTTTCTCTTCTTGAACTCTTTGTGCTTCAGCATTCGTTTCCATATTTTGAATCATTACACCTTCCATGTTTTCTTTGAGAATAGCTATTTGTTCCTCTCTTTCTTTCCTTAGTCCTTCCTCTTCCATTAACTCCTCTTTAAGCTTTTCTTTCTCTTCTTGAACTCTTTGTGCTTCAGCATTCGTTTCCATATTTTGAATCATTACAACCCTTCAATGTTTTCTTTGAGAATAGCTATTTGTTCCTCTCTTTCTTTTCTTAGTCTTTCCTCTTCCATTAACTCCTCTTTAAGATTTTCTTTCACTTCTTGAACTCTTTGTGCTTCAGCATTCGTTTCCATATTTTGAATCATTACAACCCTTCAATGTTTTCTTTGAGAATAGCTATTTGTTCCTCTCTTTCTTTCCTTAGTCTTTCCTCGTCCATTAACTCCTCTTTAAGTTTTTCTTTCTCTTCTTGAACTCTTTGTGCTTCAGCATTCGTTTCCATATTTTGAATCAGTACAACCCTTCAATGTTTTCTTTGAGAATAGCTATTTGTTCCTCTCTTTCTTTCCTTAGTCTTTCCTCTTCCATTAACTCCTCTTTAAGCTTTTCTTTCTCTTCTTGAACTCTTTGTGCTTCAGCATTCGTTTCCATGTTTTGAATCATTACAACCCTTCAATGTTTTCTTTGAGAATAGCTATTTGTTCCTCTCTTTCTTTCCTTAGTCCTTCCTCTTCCATTAACTCCTCTTTAAGCTTTTCTTTCTCTTCTTGAACTCTTTGTGCTTCAGCATTCGTTTCCATATTTTGAATCATTACACCTTCCATGTTTTCTTTGAGAATAGCTATTTGTTCCTCTCTTTCTTTCCTTAGTCTTTCCTCTTCCATTAACTCCTCTTTAAGATTTTCTTTCACTTCTTGAACTCTTTGTGGGCTCAGCATTCGTTTCCATATTTTGAATCATTACAACCCTTCAATGTTTTCTTTGAGAATAGCTATTTGTTCCTCTCTTTCTTTCCTTAGTCCTTCCTCTTCCATTAACTCCTCTTTAAGATATTCTTTTTCTTCTTGAACTCTTTGTGCCTCAGCATTCGTTTCCATATTTTGAATCATTACAGCTTCCACGTTTTCTTTGAGAATAGCTATTTGTTCCTCTCTTTCTTTCCTTAGTCTTTCCTCTTCCATTAACTCCTCTTTAAGATTTTCTTTCACTTCTTGAACTCTTTGTGCTTCAGCATTCGTTTCCATATTTTGAATCATTACAACCCTTCAATGTTTTCTTTGAGAATAGCTATTTGTTCCTCTCTTTCTTTCCTTAGTCCTTCCTCTTCCATTAACTCCTCTTTAAGATTTTCTTTCACTTCTTGAACTCTTTGTGCTTCAGCATTCGTTTCCATATTTTGAATCATTACAACCCTTCAATGTTTTCTTTAAGAATAGCTATTTGTTCCTCTCTTTCTTTCCTTAGTCTTTCCTCTTCCATTAACTCCTCTTTAAGATTTTCTTTCACTTCTTGAACTCTTTGTGCTTCAGCATTCGTTTCCATATTTTGAATCATTACAACCCTTCAATGTTTTCTTTGAGAATAGCTATTTGTTCCTCTCTTTCTTTCCTTAGTCCTTCCTCTTCCATTAACTCCTCTTTAAGCTTTTCTTTCTCTTCTTGAACTCTTTGTGCTTCAGCATTCGTTTCCATATTTTGAATCATTACAGCTTCCATGTTTTCTTTGAGAATAGCTATTTGTTCCTCTCTTTCTTTCCTTAGTCTTTCCTCTTCCATTAACTCCTCTTTAAGATATTCTTTCTCTTCTTGAACTCTTTGTGCTTCAGCATTCGTTTCCATATTTTGAATCATTACACCTTCCATGTTTTCTTTGAGAATAGCTATTTGTTCCTCTCTTTCTTTCCTTAGTCTTTCCTCTTCCATTAACTCCTCTTTAAGATTTTCTTTCACTTCTTGAACTCTTTGTGCTTCAGCATTCGTTTCCATATTTTGAATCATTACAACTTCAATGTTTTCTTTGAGAATAGCTATTTGTTCCTCTCTTTCTTTCTTTAGTCTTTCCTCTTCCATTAACTCCTCTTTAAGCTTTTCTTTCTCTTCTTGAACTCTTTGTGCTTCAGCATTCGTTTCCATATTTTGAATCATTACACCTTCCATGTTTTCTTTGAGAATAGCTATTTGTTCCTCTCTTTCTTTCCTTAGTCTTTCCTCTTCCATTAACTCCTCTTTAAGATTTTCTTTCACTTCTTGAACTCTTTGTGGGCTCAGCATTCGTTTCCATATTTTGAATCATTACAACCCTTCAATGTTTTCTTTGAGAATAGCTATTTGTTCCTCTCTTTCTTTCCTTAGTCTTTCTTCTTCCATTAGCTCTTCTTTCAGCTTTTCTTTCTCTTCTTGAACTCTTTGTGCTTCAGCATTCGTTTCCATATTTTGAATCATTACAACCCTTCAATGTTTTCTTTGAGAATAGCTATTTGTTCCTCTCTTTCTTTCCTTCGTCCTTCCTCTTCCATTAACTCCTCTTTAAGCTTTTCTTTCTCTTCTTGAACTCTTTGTGCTTCAGCATTCGTTTCCATATTTTGAATCATTACAACCCTTCAATGTTTTCTTTGAGAATAGCTATTTGTTCCTCTCTTTCTTTCCTTAGTCCTTCCTCTTCCATTAACTCCTCTTTAAGCTTTTCTTTCTCTTCTTGAACTCTTTGTGCTTCAGCATTCGTTTCCATATTTTGAATCATTACAACCCTTCAATGTTTTCTTTGAGAATAGCTATTTGTTCCTCTCTTTCTTTCCTTCGTCCTTCCTCTTCCATTAACTCCTCTTTAAGCTTTTCTTTCTCTTCTTGAGCTCTTTGTGCTTCAGCATTCGTTTCCATATTTTGAATCATTACATCTTTCAGATTTTCTTTGAGAATAGCTATTAGTTCCTCTCTTTCTTTCCTTAGTCTTTCTTCTTCCATTAGCTCTTCTTTCAGCTTTTTTTTCTCTTCTTGAACTCTTTGTGCTTCAGCATTCGTTTCCATATTTTGAATCATTACACCTTCAATGTTTTCTTTGAGAATAGCTATTTATTCCTCTCTTTCTTTCCTTAATCTTTCCTCTTCCATTAACTCCTCTTTTAGCTTTTCTTTCTCTTCTTCAACTATTTTTAGTTCTGTTGTGTTTCTTTCAATAATCATCTCTAATTCTTCAAATGATTTTTCAAGATTATCAACTTTAGTTTTTGCTATCAATTTACCTTGCCAAAGTTCGTCTGCTTCTTGCTTAGCAAGATTTAGCTCTTCTTCTAATCCTTTTCTCACTGTCTCTTCTCGTTGTAATTTGGACTTAGTCTCTTGCAACTCTTCATCTATTTTGAGTGTTTCTTTTTCCCAACATTCATTTGTAACTTCCTTTTCCAATTTCTCCTCTTCAAGCTGTTGAATCTTATTGTCCTTTATCCTATTTTGTTCTTGAAGATTATCTATTTGATCCTCTTTTTCTTTCCTTAACCCCTCCTCTTTCATTAACTCCTCTTTTAGCCTTTCTTTCTCTTCTTCAACTATTTTTAGTTCTGTTGTCTTTCTTTCAACCATTATCTCTACTTCTTCAAATAATTTTTCAACATTATCAGCTAAAGTTCTTACTATCAATAAATCTCTCCTAAGTTTTTCTGTTTCTTGCTTAGCAAGATTTAGCTCTTCTTCTAATACTGTTCTTACTGTCTCTTCTTTCATTAAATCCTCTTTTAGCTTTTCTTTCTCTTCTTCAACTATTTCTAGTTCTGTTGTCTTTCTTTCAATAATCATCTCTATTCTCTCAAATAGTTTTTCAACATTATCAACTCTAGTTTTTGCTATCAATTTAACTTGCCTAAGTTCTTCTGCTTCTTGCTTAGCAAGATTTAGCTCTTCTTCTAATACTTTCCTTAATCCCTCCTCTTTCATTAACTCCTCTTTTAGCTTTTCTTTCTCTTCTTCAACTATTTCTAGTTCTGTTGTCTTTCTTTCAACAATCATCTCTAATTCTTCAAATAATTTTTCAACATTTTCGTCTAGTTTTTGCTCTCAATTTATTTTGCCTAAGTTCTTCTGCTACTTGCTTAGCTAGATTTAGCTCTTTTTCCAATCCTTTTCTTACTGTCTCTTCTTTCAATAACTCCTCTTTCAGCTTTTCTTTCTCTTCTCCAACTATTTTTAGTTCTGCTGTCTTTCTTTCAATAATCATCTCTACTTCTTCAAATAATTTTTCAACATTATCAACTCTAGTTTTTGCTATCAATTTATCTCTCCTAAGTTCTTCTGTTTTTTGCTTAGCAAGATTTAGCTCTTCTTCTAATACCTTTCGTACTGTCTTTTCTCGTTTCAATTCTGATTTAGTCTCTTGCAACTCTTCGTCTATTTTGAGTGTTTCTTTTTCCCAATATTTATTTGCAACATCCTTTTCCAGTTTTCCTCTTCAAGCTGTTGGATTTTATTGTCCTTTATCCTGTTTAGTTCCACTTCTTCACTAAGTCTATGTTTCATATCTTGCGTTTCCTTCCTTTTTCTCTCAATTTCGCCTTTGCTTTCTTCTTCTGTCGGGTGACCAATCCCATCTCTAAATGTCGCCTCTCTCTTCATTAGGTTTAGCTGAATTTCTAGCCTTTTCCGGAGTGCATTTTCTTCCTGTGATTCTTCCTCAGTGAACTTCAACTCTTCTTTAACTATCATTGCTTCGTTCTGCCAAAATCCGATTTCCTTCTCAAATTTCTGAACTTCACTCTCCTCTACTTTTCCTTCATATTCATTTTCAATTCTTCCGTTATATTCTAGAATTTCCTCTATCATATACACTTTTTCTTGCAAATTATCTTTAGTTTTGTTCATTTCAATTAGTATTGTTTCAAGTTTCTTTCGCAAGCGATCGATTTTTTCATTGCGATTCGCTTGTTCTTTTTCAAAGCGGCAAATTTGAACTAGCTTTTCCTCGAGTACCTTTGCATAGCGACCACATTTTCGCTCTAGTTGGTTGGACCTTCTTTCTTCTTCAATCAACCAGTCCTGTAACTGCTCGGTTTGCCTCGTCCTCACCCCGATCTCCTCTTTCATTCGGGCAATAGTCGAATCTCTTTCTCTTAATTTCTCCTGGAGATCTTCTATTTCCTTCTTGAAGAGATCTGTTTGGTTTTCTTTCGCTGCAAACTCTCCGTCTTCATTTTTCCTTGCGTCAGTAGCTTTTCCAGGTTGAAACATTTTCAACCTCTCCACTCTCTGCTTGTATCCTGTTGCCTCCTCTTGATCCGTGTCCAGGTTAAGTGATTCGTTTGGAGGTGCTTGTTCACCTTCCATGGTAATTGTCTCCTCCGATTCGTCCATTTTGCCAAGTAGAAACAGTGATCCGACGGACATAAAATTGTATAAATCATTTACAAACAGACGGGAAACTAAAGTTTCCATACTGCCGTCCAAGTTGATAACGCATAACATATTCTGAATAATAACAAACAATACGTAATTGGTTAATGTAGCCATTGTTCTATGATGATTACAAATTGTCTGTCGGAGGTATATTATTAAAAACCTTAAGTCTTCAAAGATTCTCCAGCGTCTTCAGGAAAGACTCCGAGTTCATTCTCGTAGCCGGTTTCTGAAGACTTTTCTCGTCACGGCAATTCTGCGGGAATAGATTGGGTCTCTCTCTCTCTCTCTCTCTCTCTCTCTCTCTCTCTCTCTCTCTCTCTCTCTCTCTCTCTCTCTCTTTTATATATATATTCCTTTCATTTTTATTCATAAAAGCGTATTTTTCAACTAATCTCAGTGGAAATTCTTTTCGTTTTCAAAACGATTTCTTAGAGAATTCCAAGAATCTTGCACGGAGCTTCAGAAGACAACACAGATCCAACCGGAGCAACTTCAAATGAAGTAGGCTAAGCGCGCCTCTAGTTCTTTTTCCTGCAGGAAAGGTTTTCTTCTTCGCCATCTGAGATTTTTTCGTCTTCAGAAGAATTTCTTTGAAAATTCCAAGGTCTTTCCATTTCTTTACAAATCTTTGGAATGTGTAATCAAAATTCTATTGTTATATGCATACGCTAAAACCCATGCCTATGATTGAAAAAAAAAAAAAAAAAAAAAAATATATATATATATATATATATATATATATATATATATATATATATATATATATTTACATATATATATGATATATATAGATATATAGGCCTACATATATATACATATACATATATATACATATATATATGTATATATATATATATATATATATATATATATATATATATATATATATATATATATATATATATATATATATATATATATATATATATATATATATATATATATATATCATCAGCCATTGTTGGTCATCAACTGCAGGACAAAGGCCTCAGATTTTTCCTTCCTCTCTTCTCTGTATATGGTATTTCTATTCCAGTTTATATCAGCATATTTTGTCACCTCGTCAAACCAGCAACTTCTCTTCTTTTCCCTGATTTTTTTGTGCATATATATATATATATATATATATATATATATATATATATATGTATATATATATATATATATATATATATATATATATATATATATATATATATATATATATATATATATATACTGTATATATATATATATATATATATATATATATATATATATATATATATATATATACATATATATATATATATATATATATATATATATATATATATATTCACATATATATATATATATATATATATATATATATATATATATATATATATATATATAAATGAAAAAAAAAATCATAGTCCGCTGCAGGACAAAGGCCTCAGATATGCTTTTATTCATGACTGGGGTTTGGCCAGTTTTCTTCATTAAGGTGGCCAGTGTGGATTGGTGATGGTGGGAGATTTTCGTATAATTACTTACAGCAAATCATATGGCAATTGTTAGCCCTAACTAGTATAGATTTGCATATCATAGCAAAACGCAAACCATTTCACCACATTAAGGTATCCTCACTCAGAAATGGATATATATATATATATATATATATATATATATATATATATATATATATATATATATATATATATATATATATATATATATATATATATATATATATATATATATATATATATATATATTACAAGGTCAAAGGCAGGGTCACGGTCAAGCAAAATGTCCAATTCACGTAATGAGTCATAATATTATTATTATTATTATTATTATTATTATTATTATTATTATTATTATTATTATTAGCTAGACTACAACCCTAGATGGATAAGCAGGATACTGAAAGCCCAAGGACTCTAACAGGTCAAAATAGCCCGAGAGGAAAGAAAAAAAGGAAATAGATAAACTACATGAGAAGTAATGAACAATTGAAATAAAATACTATAATAACGGTAACAACATTAAAACAGAGCTTTCATATATAAGATATAAAGAGATTGATGTCAGCCTGTTCAACATATAAACATTCACTTCAAGTTTGAGCTTTTGATGTTCTACCGATTCAACTACCCGTTGAGATACTACCACTAGATAGTTATGGGGTCTTTTGACTGGTTACGGCGAGGATAGGCAAGGCTAGGTACGGCAAGGATAGGTAAGGCAAGGCTAGGTACAGCGAGGATAAGGAAGGCGAGGCTAGGTACGGCAAGAATAAGTAAGGCGTGGATAGGTAAGGCATGGATAGGTAAGGCAAGGATAGGTAAGGCAAGGATAGGTAAGGCGAGGATAGGTAAGGCAAGGCTAGGTAAGGCAATGATAGGTAAGATAAGGCAATGATAGGTAGCCTAAGAGCAGGCTAGGTACGGCGAGGGTAGGGTAGGTAAGAATAAGTCAGGTAAGGGAATGGTTAAGATGATGGAGGCTTAGGATAGGTACTGTAAGAATATGTAAGGGGGAGTGACTTGGGTAAGGGTAGGTAAGGGAGGCTTAGGTTAGGTTTGGTAACTGTTAATCCATAAACCATATTTTCTCAGACTGATTACATCGCTAGAAATTAATGTATCATGTATCAACCTACTAATGTATCATATATTAACTGAACTAAGGTTTCTGAAAATCAAGATGATGAAGTTCACTCAGTTCTGATTTCCCACTACTCAACTTTCAATAATTCTTAGATACAGGAGTTGGCAAAACATAAATGATAGTTTGCATCAAATCATTATGTCATGTATACATAAAACGAAAGGGTACCACGAATTACTAGAATGCCCCGGATTTACTGGAATCGTCAGTTAAATACTGGAATCCCCTTGAAAATTACCGAAATCCCCTACAATATCACAAGTTTAAAATTATTTATTTATTTTTTGATAAAGCATCACAGGAAGGTACCATCGCCAATAAAATATCACAAGAAAATAGTTATCGGCTATAAACAAAGGTCTGGGTAAAACAGACTAAGTACCAGTAGGCCTACGCTGTCGGAGGATTAACTTGGGATCGAAATTTGACAGTTTGAAGGGGTGAATCTGGCCAAACCCTGGCCTCACGGGTTCAGGAAAGAATTCTGAGTCAGGGCATCTCCAGTAGTATTAATCCTCCTAGGGTATAACCTAGGAGGATTAATACTACTGGAGATGCCCTGACTCAGAATTCTTTCCTGAACCCGTGAGGCCAGGGTTTGGCCAGATTCACCCCTTCAAACTGTCAAATCTCGATCCCAAGTTTATCCTCCGACAGCGTAGGCCTACTGGTACTTAGTCTGTTTTACCCAGACCTTTGTTTATAGCCGATAACTATATTCTTGTGATATTTTATTAGCGATGGTCCCTTCCTGTGATGCTTTATCAAAAAGAAAAAAAAAATAATGTTAAACTTGTTGCTCAACTTATTGGTGAATCAGTTACAAACTCCCTGGAATAATGAACTACAGTAAAATCGTTGACCTTTATAGCCGTCTATGGATGACATTGAACACAGCTTGTGATAATCTCACAACTGTTGTTACTGATTTTTGCCTAAAGGCAGGCAACTAATTTTTTTTTTCGTACAACCAAGAGCAGCACAGGAAGGAGCCATCGCTAATGAAGGCACAATAAGGGTTACCGTCTCTAAACAATGGTCTGAATAGAACTGACTACAAATTCCAATACAGTGACAGAGATTAACTTGAAGGATCATGAACTGACAGTTTGAAGGGGTAAAACCCTGGCTTCCCTTAATCCGGGTCAGGGCATCTCCAGTTGGGTATAACTAACCCCATCCGCTAGTTAGCGGGGGAGGGGGGGGGGGTGCTAGACCGGCTACCTCGCTTACTCACTAGTCGGGTGAGTAACCACTTTCGCTTTCGGATCAGTAGACTCAGAGGATGGACATGCTGCCTTTCTCTCCCGCGAAGACTTGCCTTGACTGTTAAACAGTTAATTCTGTTTATTTATTTGTGTGTGTTTTTGTATATATATATATATATATATATATATATATATATATATATATATATATATATATATATATATATATATATATATATATATATATATATATATATATATATATATATATATATATATATATATATATATATATATATATATATATATATATATATATATATATATATATATAATGGATTTTGATCAAAGTGAAAAATATATTTTGGGTGAGAGGGCCATGTCATCCTTATGGAAGGGTTCCAATAGGTAGCCTTCTAAGAGATATTTGCTACAGTGATACTCCCAGAGAATTAAACCAAAGGTCTCTAGGATTCCAACTCCTGGCGCAAGTATCCAATAAAGGTTATCTCATAATATTAGGGACGTATTCTAGATATGACACATGGCAATCTTCACCCTGAATAGATTTAACGCTTCGATTGTAAGGGGAAGAGTGGCAAAAGAAAGGGGTGCCGATCTAGGTACCCGGTGGATCTCCTTCCCTACTACTACCGTGACGCCATTCCTATTCTTGCCGTTAAGCGGAAATGGCCACAGATAGAGTAATTTTTGGAGGGATCAGCAAAAGGGTGGGTTCATCAGGACTACATGGCCCTCTCACCCAAAAATAGATTTTTCACTTTGATCAAAATCCGTTTTTGGGGATCAGGCCATGTCGTGCTGATGGAAGTATACCAGAGAATGTCTTTGAAATTACTATTAGCTGTGGGTTTGTGTATGTGCCTTCTACCTTGAATAGATTCCTTATCTGGTCTGCTAGACCTATATGTGGAATTTCCAGAGATCTGTCATTCCCACCAAACCTGGAGCTGGTTTAGTGCATCCTGCCGCCCAGCAGGGAAATTTCGATGTCGACAATAAGGATTCAAGGTATGTATTTCTCATTGGAATAAAAGGGTAGAATTTGAAACGTACCCGGTTCACTTACCTTAAGTACTTAAGGTCGTGATTATTCCTTTAGAAAATAATATTGTGACTTCAATACCTAAACACCATAAAGGGGTTTGGTAGAACTCTAGCATACTTTATTAGCTTATAAGTGAGAAAGCAGTGATAAGACAAATACGGTTAAGTATTTTTTTATGCAACTAGGTTATCCAAATGTAGTTACAACAAAGTATGTATCTGATCCGGCATACGACACATTATTATTATTATTATTATTACTTACTAAGCTACAACCCTAGTTGGAAAAGCAGTATGCTATAAGCCCAGGGGCTCCAACAGGGAAAATAGCTCAGTGCGGAAAGGAAAAAAGGAAAATAAAATATTCTAAGAAGAGTAACAACAATAAATATCTCCTATATAAACTATAAAAACTTTAACAAAACAAGAGGAAGAGAAATAAGATAGGAGAGTGTGCTCGAGTGTACCCTCAAGCAAGAGAACTCTAACCCAAGACAGTGAAAGGCCATGGTACAGAGGCTATGGCACTACCCAAGACTAGAGAACAGTGGTTTGATTTTGGAGTGTCCTTCTCCTAGAAGAGCTGCTTACCATAGCTAAAGAGTCTCTTCTACCCTTACCAAGAGGAAAGTGGCACTGAACAATTACAGTGCAGTAACCCCTTGGGTGATGAAGAATTGTTTGGTAATCTGTGTTGTCAGGTGTATGAGGATAGAGGAGAATATGTAAAGAATATGCCAGACTATTCAGTGTGTATGTAGACAAAGGGAAAATGAACCGTAACCAGAGAGGAGGATCCAATGTAGTACTGTCTGGCCAGTCAAAAGACCCCATAACTCTCTAGCGGTAGTATCTCAACGGGTGGCTGGTGCCCTGGCCAACATATATTTTCTCATGTAGAAAAAATATACAAAATACATTATCAAAATAATCCCTCTCAATGGAAGATGGGAAAACCAAATCTATCTGAAGTCGTCAGATGTTCGGAAATGCAAAAGACACTGTAACGCAAACGTTCACTCGGCAATGGTGTATTGATCAGATATGCACTTACTCAGAACAATGCGTCGACCATAGGTGTGATCTGCGCAAGTGGGTACGTATACCCATGCACCTGAAGCACTATAAAGTCCACAAAACAGTCCACTGTTCATCGCAGCACTAGACGGCAGGTTTAATTACACTACCGGCCGCCACCACAAAGTGTTTCATCTCTTGTATTTGCTTCACGTAATGTTTGTAGAAAAACCTGGATGACCTCTACCCAGTATACGAGCGGAGTCTCTCAGAGTCCATATGCTGAAAGAAGTTCAGTGACGAGCAAGTTTCCTCGGATTGTGACCTGCGGGTGTACTTTCAGGATCCGTCCTGCGAATAAAGTAGGTGAGCTTTGCTCTTAGTTGTTTTAAAGATAGGTTCGATCCTGAGGTTTCGCCTCACGAAGAGCTGTCCTCCCTTGAAGTTTAAAGTTCTTCGAAGATAGAACTTAAGACACTCTACTGGGCACAGAGAGGTATCTTCCTTCAGTGGGCAGATTCTCCAAGGACCCCACTTCTTGGTGAGTAGCTCGTTCTTAGCGAGAAAGCAGGATCGGGAAATAAATTCAGTTCTCCTGAGTCCAGGAACTGAATATGGACTTTGTTTCTAGGAAAGACAGCTATTTTGCTAACTCTAGCCCCTGAGGCTATTGCGAACTGAAAGATAACCTTCTGTGTCAAATCCCTTAGAGTACAGTCCTCATTATCCAGGTTTGAAGCATAGTGCAAGACTTTGTCCAAAGACCGCGTGATGGGCTTTGATGGGGCTGCAGGTTTGAGTCTAGCACATGCTTTTGGAATCTTATTAAAGATTTTCACCTGAGGGGTCCACCTCTAAAGCATGCAGAAGTGGACTACCCAGGGCCTACTTACAAGAAGTAATTGTAGTAGAGGCCAGGCCTTGTTCGTGGAGGTGTATGAAGAATGCAAGACAAATCTATCGATATTTCTGTCGGTTTCCTTTCTTTCACAAAGGTCACCCATTTCTTCCATGACGTTTACTCTTCGATGAAGTCAACTTTATCTCTTGAGATTCCGAACCTTTGCATGCCGCTAAGGCGAGAAAATCATGAGATGTAGGTTGTTGCTTTTCGAGGATGAAGCGTAAATAGTCGACTCCTGGACCGGTTGGGACAGCCCTCGATTTGGCAGTGGAAACAGCTTCAGGTTCCACTCTAGGACTAGAGGAAACCAATTGCTCTTGAGCCGCTTGGGGGCTACCACCGCTGCCTTCCCTATGAAGGATCTTAGCTTGTCAAGGACTTTTAGCAAGAGATCGATTGGTGGAAAAAGGTAAATATAATTCTATCTGTTCCAGTCTAGAGACATGGTATCCATCGATTCTGCTTGAGGGTCCAGGTAAGGGGCTACGAAACGAGATAATTTCTTGTTGTTGCTCGTTGTGAAGAGGTCGGTTAGCAGTTCTGAGACTTTTCCTAAGATGAAGGAGAATGAGTCTGCGTCCAAGGACCATTCTGTCTCTATGGGCTTTCGCCTGGATAGAGTGTCTGCCATCACATTGCGGAACCCTTATAGATGAACTGCTGATAGGTGCTATCTCTTCTTCCTTGCCAGGTAGAGGATGGCTAACATCACAGGGTTGGTGTGAGGTGATCTCGAGCCTTGTCAATTTAGACACTTTACTATCACCTCTTTGTCCAGGACCAACCTGTTATGGGTTGATCTGTGAGGAGATAGTCTCTTCAATGTCAGGGACACTGCCATTGGTTCCAAATTGTTGATATGAAAACTTTTGAACTGGCGTGACCCAATCCCTTGCACCTTCCTGTCGTGGGAGTGACCTCTCCATCCTTCCAAGGAGGCATCCGTATGGATGACTACCGAAGGTTGTGGTGGTTGCAGGGGAACTATCCGCGCTAGACTCTTGGCTGTGGACCACGGCTCTAATTGTCTGTGAAACAAGGTTGGAGTCAACCTTAGTTGATCTCTTCGAGCGTTCGATGCGTATTTCCTCCAGACTCCTGATGCATCTTTTAACCGTGCCTTTAGCACTGGTGTTACTTTAAGTTCCGTTGGATTCCCAACCCCTGGAACTGTTGAGCTGGAGTGAGACGAGACATCTTGTAGTTGATTTTGAAGCCTAAGTGTTCCCGAAACTGGATCACTTCTGAGGTGCCTGCAGACAAGTCGTTTTGGATGCTGCCCATACCAACCAATCATCTAAGTAAGCTACCACTTGAACACCTTGGTGCCAGTAAGTATCAGCCAGGTCTATTGAGTAAGGATCCGGAACTTCTTGTTCTCGATGAACTTGTTGAGTGGAGACAAGTCTAAAATGGCTCTGAGTTTATCTAAGTCTTTCTTCGGAACACAAAACAGCCTTCCCTGGAGCTTAATGGACTTCATTTTTCCTATCTCCTTCTTGGTCAAGAGTTCTGAGATATATTCTTCTAACAAGGGGGTGGAGTGTTGGAAGAATTCTGGAGAACAGGGTGGAAGTTTGCTCCATTTCCACGTGAGTCCATTCGTAATTAGGCTGTGGGCCAAGGGATCGAAGGTGCAGCGATCCCGAAAACAATGGAGTCTGCCCCCTCCTGAAACCCCTCGTTGCTTGGGGTTTCTGCAGATTTTCCTCCGTGACCACTTCCTCCTCAGCCTCGGGAGAAGTTACCTCTTGGAGAACTTCTCCTAGAACCTCTTCCTTTCTGGCTGAACTGAAAGGAAGTGGACTGCCTCTCAGAGGTAGGGTTACGCACAGCGACTGAGTTACCAGCTGCTGAGGGACCATCTGAAAGTGGTCTGAGGCATTGTGGTCATGGTCAGGGCTGGGTCTTGCGCAGGTCTCCGCAGTCTCCTTGCCCTCTTGTTCCTGGGTTGGGGCTTCCTTCCGTAGAAGATTTCCTCTTCGAGGACATGCTCCAATCTTTGGAGAAAGTTCCTGTTCTCCGACGCTGCCTTCGGAATGACCTCTTAGACCAGTCCTGTGGAAAGAGGTCTTTATCCCAGATATTCGATGTAATCAACTTCCTAGGTTTGTGCCGGATGGTCGCTGCTGCCAGGACAAACTCTCTGCAAGCTCAACTCACCCTGAGGAGAGCGTAAAAGTCCATCACAAGGGTACCCATGAGAGACTTGGCTAGGAAAAGGAAGATTTCCGGGGCATTATGTTAGCTCGCACTTAGTTCTAAGCAGTTCTTATGAGAGAGGGAGGATGCAAGGTTTTCCTTAGACTCATGTTCCTTCTTCAGAAGATGGTCTGGCAACTTAGGAAGGTTCTTGTTGAACTGCTGTCCTGCGATCTCCGGGTCTAGTTTGGAGACGGAGAAGGTAAGGTGGGCTTCCATTATCCTTCATTGGTAGGCAGTGCAAGGGAGAATGGCTTGCATTCTTCCAAAGTCGGGCAGAGTTTTCCCTCGTCTGTAGTTTTGACGACAGAGTCGAACGCTTTCTCTGTAAAGGGAAATGAGATTGAGAAAGGAGCAATAAAGGTAGCGTGTTTCTTGCTCAGTGCTTACACCTTAGAATTTGAATATTCAGTTCCCTTCAGGAAGGCAGATGGCCTACGCCTCATTGTGTTCGACACGATACTTCCTTAGGGACCATTTCTTCTCGGGTTGCACTTTCGTCCCGTAGGTTCACATAGCATTCAGGATAAGCAGGGAACTTAGTCCAGAACTCGGGGTCTTTAACGGCCTGGCTCCCAGTTTCTCGGAAACGAATAGTTTCCCATCCGTCATGGGCATGTGCTCCGCGTACCTCCAGGGATTGGATTCAGAGCAATGAGGAGATCGGACACCCCAAGAGGCTTCTTAAATGTGCCCCTGGCGGTTCCAAGACGATCAGTCTTCTCCTGCATGTTTCTTTGCTGCTGCCTGAACGATTCCTGCGTGGTCTTCTGTTCCCGTTGGAACGACTCCCTCATGAGTTGAAGAGACGGTCTGAGCAGCAGGTTGTGGAGTCAGTGCAGAGGACGTTGATGGTAGTGGCTGGTATGCAGCTACGGCTAACTGAGGGTCTTCTGCCGCCGTCGAGAGGGATTCCTGTTCCTCCGCGAGGGGAAAATCCTCATTCTTTTCAGGGATATCATGCAGCAGGTCTTGTTTCATGTTAGAGGACACTTCTGACATCCTCTCTGTTGGATGTCCATGTCCTCTATGGTCCTATTGGTGTCCGAGTCAACCTTCAACTGGATGAAGGGAGACCAGAGTTGTTCCTGGGCTACCACCGCTTTAGGGAGAGCCTTGGAGAACAATGTGCACTTCAGGGAGTCGTTGGGTAAGTATGGTCCCAGGGAGTTCTTCTAGAACCCCTTTACCCACTTGCGAAGGGTTTCCCTCGCCGTGTCCCTAGTCTCTAGGGTAGCTAAGGGGGCTTCGCCTGAGCCGTTAGTTAGCAGGGTCGAGCATATGTTGCAGCCTTTTGGTTCCCGATATTTCAGGACTCCTGTGAGGATGCAGCATGGGTATGAGACCTACACATCGTGTGGCCACAGAGGTCCCTCCCCTTATGGTTGCAGAACATTGCTCCACATTTCTCCCCACGATCATCCTGTAAAGAAGGAAAAATTTTCGATGAGTATCATGTGATATATAAAGCATGCAATATATAGTAACAATAGTAATCACTATTGTAAATGGTAGCTTAGGACAGTAAGCTTGAAAGAAAATAGAAAAGACACATATCTGAATTTCTTCTCCCAGGCTATTGCCGAGACCTCTGTCAGTATTAATATTCAGTTCCATGATAGGGAGGATAAGAGGTAGAGAAACTCCAGAAACTAGAGTTAAGTTAGTAAGAAGTTTATACTAACATTGTGGAGGATTAATTTTATTTTATTTTTTTTGTTTGCCAAATCAAAGAGAGAGAGAGAGAGAGAGAGTGTGAGTGTGTTTAAGTTTTGTCAGAGAGAGAGAGAGAGAGAGAGAGAGAGAGAGAGAGAGAGAGAGAGAGAGAGAGAGAGTGTTTACAGTATTGGCTTTAGTTTTGTCACAGAGAGAGAGAGAGAGAGAGAGAGAGAGAGTTGTTTTAGTATTGTTAAATAGAGACATTTTATTTGCTTTAGCTTTGTCATTAGAGAGAGAGAGAGAGAGAGAGAGAGTGTGTGTGTGTGTGTGAGCGAGTGTTTATTTACTTAAGTTTGTCAAACCACAAGAAAGAAAGAAAGAGTGTTTATTTGCTTTAGTTTCGTCAGAGAGAGAGAGAGAGAATTTCATTTGCTTTCGTTTTATTAGATCGCGCGTGCGCAAGAGAGTATGTGTGTATGTGCGTTTGTGTGTGCGTGTTTTGTGTGTCCGCGGTGCGCGCTGAGGAAAGGGTAATTAGCGAATGATTGTTTGAAGTTGGAAAGATTGTTGGTATAATTGAGGTTGTTTGTTTACCTTTTTAGCTAGGATAGGGTGGTGATGAATGTCTTGGGCGAAAGCATAGGATATCGAACGATAGTAGGAGTCGGCTGTGTATTTTTTTTGCTCTTCGAAAGCCGGCTGTGAAGCTTTTTTTTATATTCTGAGTAAGTACTGTTTTTATTTATTTTTGTTAGGCGCGTTCATGAGTGATAGAAAGTTTATTGTTTATCTTTGATTATGGTGCGATAGTTAAGTTAGTTAGGAGTGTTCATAAGTGTTTTTTTTATTTTGGCAGGCCGCGATTCCTCCTTTGGGGAGAAGATTTATTTGAATTCGACTATTGATGACCTGGCTTACTTAAGGAACTTGTGTTTAGAATGCTCTAGTGGATTGATCAACTGTTGACGACCTGGCCTGTTTATTACAATTACGATTTCGATTGCTGTTACTGATGAGGATGATGATGATGATGATGACGATATAGACTGCCAAATTAAGTGAGGCAGTTATAGCAGATTGTGCCAGTGTTGCGTCTGCCAGGGAGTTGTGGCTTTGGCCGAAAAGGACTGTTGGCCCTTGTGTGGACAACGACGTCCACACATAAACAAATATTGGTTTTGGTGTGTCACGTGTGTGTGGATAAAGAGTTCCACTCATAAACAAATATTGGTTTTGGGGGTGTTAATTTTAAGTGTTAGGGTTTTTTTATTTGAATGGTGATACGGTTTTTGGTATATTTATGAATGTAATGATTTGTTTTACGTGTAATTATTTTGGTTGTTGGTGGTTTATATGTTAAGCTTATTTTGAATGCAGAATTTTTGCTTTTGGTTGCGTTAATATAGTTTTAAGGCTATGTTTTGTTTTCATTTTCCTTCTGTCCAAGAGTCTAGTTTAAAGTAAAGTAAGGGGAAAGTTTGTGTTGTGGGATATTTTGGAAGTAGAGTGATTAAGGGTGTGGGGGGGTTGTGTTTTGTATACATCCCGCTACATAAATTTGGCGCCCGAACAGGGACGACTGTTGAAGGTGGGATTGAAACTGGACTGTTGGACAAGGGTAAATAGGTTTTGGAATTACTTGTAATATTAATGGTATCGAAATGGAAGAACTGGAAGAACAGTTGTATATTTTAAAGGAGGAATTGCGGTTGTCTAATGAGCGAGAGGAGAGGTTGTTGTTGGAGAATGCGAGGTTAAGTAGTGAGAATGAGGAGATGCAAAGGAAACTTAGGGAACTTCAGGGAACTGTAGAGAGAGTGGAAGAGGGTGTTGAGATGAGGATGCGAGAAAATGAGAAACGAATGGAAGCTATGATGGGGCAAGTAATGGGGATGATGAAAACTGTCATAGGTGAAGGTGCAGTCGGAGGAGTGGCTTCTGCTTCTGGTAACGGGTTGATGGTGGAAGAGGATAGGGTAAGTGATAATGGGGAAGGTAGTGATAGTGATATTGAAAGTAAAGGGCCTAGACATAGTAAGATTGGAACGAAGGGTGATGGGAAGAAGGAGAAGAAAGGTAAAGAAAATGTGAAGAAAGAAAAGAAGAAAGGTCAGGGTGTGAGTGAGGATGATCATGAATGGGTGAAGGTGGTAAGTAAGAAAAAGGGTAAGAAGGGAATAGTTAAAGATAGGACTTTGAGTGTAGAATTAGATTCATTGTATTCAAATGAAGGCAACAAGAAGGGAGTAGACAGTGAAGATAGTAGTGAGAATGAAGTAGAGGAAGTTTGTAAGACAGTGTTTATGAGAGAGGTACCTAGGTGTGCAAGTTTTAATGAACATAGCAGTAGGGATGTATATGACTTCTTTAGGGAATATGAAAAGTTTTGTCAGGCTAAGTATGGGGATAGTAAGAGAGTTTGGGCTAGGGAGTTGGGAGAATTTTTGTCAGGATATTTGTTGACGATGTATGGGGTGATAATGAGTGTAGGAGAGGTTGAGTATGAAAGTGTAAAGAATAGGATAATTGAACAGGTAAAACGTATGAAAGGTAGTGTTAGGTATAAGCGAAAAAATGATTTTGATGAAGCACGAATGAAGGTGGGTGAAGCAATCTCGATGTATGTATGTCGGTTAGAAACATTGGCTAGAAAGAAGTATGGGGACGAAGGAATAAATGAAAATAAGGAACTAATGAAGAAGTTTTTGGGTACAGTACCAGAGAGTGTGTGTGAGTTTATTAATTTGAAACGGAAGGAGAAAATGAGGTGGACTAGAGAGAGATTGACTTGGGATGATATTTTAAGAGATAGTTGAGGATTACGAGTTGGATAGGTGTATGAAAGAAAGTAAATCTGTGAGTGTAAGAACTGGAATGGAGGAAAGTGTGCCAGAATTTGGTAGTTTTAGAGATGCTGTTATGAGAGGGCCAATGAGGGCAGCTGATAGTGTAGTAGATAGAAGTGTTAGGGTGAGTAATGTAGGAATACCCATTCCGAGAAATGACGGGTTTAGACAGGGAAACCAAGTTTGGAGAGATAGAAGTGCTAGTACGCAGCAAGTTAGGTTAGGTAGTGGTATCCGTGAAGAGAGGTGTTATAGATGTGGGAAGGTAGGACATAAAAAGAACGAGTGTAGATGGGCATTAGGAGCATGTTTCGGGTGTGGAGAGACAGGGCATCGTATTAGCGACTGTAAGAAAGAGAAAGTGGTTAAGTGTTATCGGTGTGGTATGACTGGACACATAGCGAGTGGATGCCGTAATAATCGTATGAATGTAATTTGTGGTAATTGTGGTAAGGATGGTCATTATGCTAGAATGTGCAAGGAGCCGCGGGGTAAGTGTACTGAATGTGGTGCAGATGGGCATGTAGCTAGGGTTTGTAGAAAGAAGGGATCAAGTCAGCCAGGATGTTCGGGAAACTAATTCATCAGAGGGTTCAGCTGGGTGAGTCCTCGTGTGTGTGGGGAGTGAATGTGATGCATGTTCGTGAGGGTTTATTGCATGAAGATGTGATGGGAGAAAGAGCACATGATTGCATGAGTGTGAAATTGATTTTTAATGGTATAGAGTTGGTTGGTTTGATTGATACTGGTTGTGGTGTCAATTTAATGTTTAGGAATGCATATGATAAGGTAAAAGAGGTTTGTGAATTTAAGGGATGTAAGGGTGAAGTAAAAGGTATTGGTAATTTGCGTATGCCTGTGCAAGGAAAGTTGCGGGAAAATGTTATGATTGGGGGGCTGATGATGGAGGATAATGATTTTTACGTGGTTGAGGGAGCGAATGAGAAATATGACGTACTGCTTGGGTATAAATTTCTGAAAAAATGTGGTATGATTGTACATCCAAGTGTGAATATGATTGAAATAAAGGTTAAAGGTAATATTTGTGGGGAATTTTATTTAAAGGAAGACGGCAGAGTGAGTACGAAGGTGTGGAAGGGAGTGCCATTGGTAGCAAGGGAAAGTGTAAAGTTATCGGGTAAGAAAGGTGAGGTTATTAGTGTAAAAGTTGCATGGCCGAGCAGTCTGGGAATTTCAAATAGTGACGAGGATGAATATGTAGTGGAAGGTATGGAAGCAGGTAATTTGGTGAAAACGAGTGCGTATATATATGATGGTGTTATGAATATGCAGGAACCCCAGGTGTATGTAAGGTTGTTGCCGAGTGTTAGGAGGAAGAGAATACGTGGAATACGTGAGGGCGATTGCATGGGATGTATGTATACACTGATCAATGTAGAGGATGGAAGATATGTTAAGGCGAGACAGGTAATGGCTGGTAAGGTAAAGAACGATGACGATTGGGATTACGATACGTTGAAAGGAAGAATTAAGTTAGATGAGAGTATAAGTGAGGTCGAAAGGGAACGATTGCTTAAGATGTTATGGGATAAGCGGAGAGTTATGAGTCTCGGTGACGATGATTGTGGGGGGTCAGACCTGCCAGAATTTAAAATAGTTCTCAGTGATGATACCCCCATATATCAGCGTCCCAGGCATTTTTCTCCGCCTATTGCCAAGGAGATAGAGGAGCAGTGTCAGGAATTAGAGCGTATGGGTGTAATAGAAAGGAGTGAGAGTGCCTGGAATAGCCCTATTGTCCCTGTACGAAAGCCTGATGGAAGTTTACGCATGTGTTTTGATTATAGGAAGGTGAATGAGGTGACTGTTAAAGAACGTTTTCCAATGAATGTGGTGTCTGATTGTGTTTATAAGATGCATGGAATGAAAGTTTTTACTAAATTAGATTTGGTGCGGGGCTATTATCAGATGCCTCTAGCAGAGGGGAGCAGGCCCATTACCGCATTTTCAAGTACGAATTGTCACTTTCAATTTAAAAGGTTGAGTTTTGGTCTTGCTAATGCGCCTGCTGCCTTCCAAAGAGCGATGAATGTTGTATTGGCTGGTTTCGATCGACAGAAAGTGACTGTTTTTATAGATGATATTCTGATTGCGAGCGAGACTGTTGAGGAACATATGCGGTTGCTTGAGGCAGTGTTGATGCGGTTAATTGAAGTTGGTGTGAAAATTAAGCTTGAGAAGTGTACATGGTTGTCCAGGGAGGTGGAATTTCTTGGGCATGTAGTGGGTGAATCTGGTATAAGGAAGAGTGACAAGTTTGTGAATAAGGTGCGAGAATTTCCACGTCCCCGGACTGTGCGTGAGTTGCGAGGTTTTCTTGGTTTGGTTGAGTTTGGGCGCAAGTTTGTTAGAGATTGTTCAGGTATAGGGAAGCCTTTGAATGAATGGACGGGTAAAAGGAATAGTACAAAGTTAAAATGGGATGATCGGATGATAGGAGCGTTTGAAAGGTTGAAGGAAGAGGCTGCGAAAGACGTCACTTTGGCATTTCCGGACTACAGTGAAAATGCGAGTATGCTAGAGTTGTATACGGATGCGAGTGGGGTTAGTATGGGTGGTTGTTTGGTTCAAACGCAGAGAGTAAATGGAGAAGAGAAATTGAGAGTAATAGCGTATGTTAGTAAAGCGTTTAATAAAGCTGAGCGGAAGTATTCGACGATTGACAGGGAATTGGCTGCAATACGATTTTGTGTGAAAGCATTGAAAGTATTTTTGTATGGTGTAAAATTCCTTGTGCGTACTGACCATCAGCCCCTAGTGTATATGATAAGGAAAGAGTGTGTGAATGCAAGGGTTGCTAGGACCATAGAGGATTTGAATGAATTTGATTTCAGGTTAGAATATGTACCGGGAAATAAGAATGTGATAGCGGATGCGATGTCGAGGATGCATGGGAGGATGGAAGATAAAGAGAGTAATCAGAATTCTGAAAGGTTGCCTGAAGGTTTAGTTGTGGAGCAGAGTTGTGAAGGGGAAGATATGGTATATAAGTGTATCCTAATGGGTTTAAGTAAGTTAATACAAGAGGGGTTAGATACGGAAATACCAGGTAGCGTAAGCGAGCTTAAAAGAAGGGTGATGAATGAAGTGTCAAAAGAAATGGTATATGAGGAGGAGAGTAGTGTACTAGAAGGGGAAGTATTATCAAAGATATTAATGGTGGTAAGTATGTTGTATGGTGTAACTGTGTATTTGTATTTTGGATGGAATAGACCGATGGAATATAGGGCATGTAAGGAGAATGATAGGGAATATATTTTGAGGATTCAATGTAAGGAGGAATGTTGCAAATTGTTGAGTGAGAAGGATAATGGTGCAAGTGACCTTAATCTAAGATATGGGGGTATAGAGGACAGTGAACATGATGATGAACATATTGGTGAAGTGAGTGACAGAATTGAAAGGAGAGTAAATGTATGTATGTATGGTGTAAAAGGAAGGATGATGACGTATGTGAATATAAATGAGAATGAATATTGTAGTTTAATTGATACGGGTGCTCAAGTGTCATTAGTAAATGAGTCGGTTATTAGGGAAATTGAGAGGTACAATTGGGAAGTGAAAAGACAGTGTACGAGTGTGAGAATCCATGGAATAGGTCAGGGAAGTTTACTTGTTTGGGAAGAAGTGAGGTTGAAGGTGAAACTAGGGAGTATGGAAGTTGAACATAATTTTATTGTAATGGGAGAGAATGAAATGCCTAGTTGTTTTTTGATGGGAATAGATTTTTTGAGGTTGCACCATGTGTCAGTTGATGTTGGTAAGGGTTTGCTTTCTAAGAATGGCTGTAAGGTAATAGTAATTGAGGATAATAGTATATTCATGGCGAATTTTGTTGGCATGATTGATATTGCAAAAAGTGAAGATGATTTGTTGAGCAAAGAGGAGGTGGAAGAAATGCAAGGTGAATGTTTAGAGATAAATAGGTTACGTGAATGTATTTTAAAAGGTATTAGGGTGGAAGAATGGCCGTGTGATTTGGAAGCGTATAAGAAAGTTGTTAAAAGATTTATTGTTTGTAAGAATATTGTGTATTTTTTGCATAGGGGAATGGATGAAGATATATATGTTCCTGTATTTCCAATGCATGCAGCTGTAAGTATGTGTATGGTAGTGCATGACAGGTATGGGCATATGGGGAAGAATAAATTGTGGGAATGCATGCGAGAGAGGTTGTTTACGCCTGGGTTAAGTCAAATTTGTATGGATGTAGCGACTACTTGTGAGGATTGTCAGAAGGGGAAGTATCAGAGCATGCATGCAAGTCCGCCTGTTCTGAGATTACGTATGAAAGAGCCATTTGAGATGTTTGTGATTGATTGTGTTTCGTTGCCTGTGACTGCGAGAAGACATGTGGGAATGATTGTCATGGTCGATCATATGAGCAAGTTTGCATATGCAGTACCCATCAAGAATAAAAGAAGTGAGACTGTAGCGAGAATGGTAAGTCAAGTGATGTTGCCGATGAGTGTGTGTAAGCCTGCGAAAATGTTAAGTGACAATGGTCCGGAGTTTGTTGGATGGGAGTTTGAGCAGATGTTGAGAGAATGGGGCATTGAACATGTGTATTCGACTCCGTATATGCCAAGTGCGAATGGTTTGGCTGAAAGGACGGTAAGAACCTTGACAGAAATTTTGCGGATGATGAGTACATGTGATAATGATTGGGATTTATATGTTGGGCGTGCGTTGTGGGCGTATAATGCGACGGTGCACAAGAGTACTGGTATGTCTCCGTGTAAGTTTGTGTTGAATTTTGAAAAGATAGTAAGACCGAGATTGAGTGTGTCCGAGAATGATAGAGATGTTTGGAAGAAAGCAAATGAGAGATTTGAAAGCTACAAAGTGGGAGAGAAAGTGTTAAAAGAAGTAATTGAAAAGGGAAGAATGAATGTCAATAAGGTACGTGATAAGTTTGAAGGTCCATATGAGGTGTTAGATGTTGGTTCTAGTGGGTTGAGTTATGTTTTAGGTAAAGTAAGTGTGGATGGTAGTGTGGAAAAGGTTAGGGCACACCACAATCAGTTGCGGAAATGGAAGGAGGTACCAAGATATATTCAGGAGAATGGTATGAATAAATGGCTGAAAACGAACAAGTATGAACCGAGTATGTGTGAGGCATTAGGTTTAGAAGATAAGCAATTGGTGTTAGTAGAGTATGGAAAGAAAAAGAAGTCTGAGAATTTTACTGGGGGTAAAAGACAGGAAAATTTTGTAGTTGTTGGCGGGAATCAGAATAAGCAGGACAAGGGTGTAAATGTACAGGTGAGTATGGAAGATAAATGTATTAATACAGATGAAACTTGGATGAGTATGAATGATACTTACAGTGTGTGTGGTTTTTCGTTAGATGAGGCAAGAGAACGTATGACGGACACGAGAATGAAAGATAGGAGAATGATAAGCAGTATGAATGATTCTTTTGTTAAAGTAGAAAATGGTTTAGATGTAATGGATGAATTGTTGACAGAAATTAGTGGGATTTTCGGGCCAGATGAAACTGAGGTAGATGAAATAGTGAATGATATCTTAGACGAGCAGAGCATAGACGGGAATCGTAATAGTACGTTGAATGAAAACGACATGGAAGAAGTGAATGAGAGAGTGCAGGTATATGAAGGCCCAGTTACCCGAAGCCGAGGCCCTGTTCCTGATTGCGACTGGGTAATGAGAAAATAGGTAAGTGTTGTGTGAGGATTTGGCAAAGTAAGGGGGGAGGAATGTGGAGGATTAATTTTATTTTATTTTTTTTGTTTGCCAAATCAAAGAGAGAGAGAGAGAGAGAGAGAGTGTGAGAGTGTTTAAGTTTTGTCAGAGAGAGAGAGAGAGAGAGAGAGAGAGAGAGAGAGAGAGAGAGAGAGAGAGAGAGAGAGAGAGAGTGTTTACAGTATTGGCTTTAGTTTTGTCACAGAGAGAGAGAGAGAGAGAGAGAGAGAGAGAGAGAGAGTTGTTTTAGTATTGTTAAATAGAGACATTTTATTTGCTTTAGCTTTGTCATTAGAGAGAGAGAGAGAGAGAGAGAGAGAGTGTGTGTGTGTGTGAGCGAGTGTTTATTTACTTAAGTTTGTCAAACCACAAGAAAGAAAGAAAGAGTGTTTATTTGCTTTAGTTTCGTCAGAGAGAGAGAGAGAGAATTTCATTTGCTTTCGTTTTATTAGATCGCGCGTGCGCAAGAGAGTATGTGTGTATGTGCGTTTGTGTGTGCGTGTTTTGTGTGTCCGCGGTGCGCGCTGAGGAAAGGGTAATTAGCGAATGATTGTTTGAAGTTGGAAAGATTGTTGGTATAATTGAGGTTGTTTGTTTACCTTTTTAGCTAGGATAGGGTGGTGATGAATGTCTTGGGCGAAAGCATAGGATATCGAACGATAGTAGGAGTCGGCTGTGTATTTTTTTTGCTCTTCGAAAGCCGGCTGTGAAGCTTTTTTTTATATTCTGAGTAAGTACTGTTTTTATTTATTTTTGTTAGGCGCGTTCATGAGTGATAGAAAGTTTATTGTTTATCTTTGATTATGGTGCGATAGTTAAGTTAGTTAGGAGTGTTCATAAGTGTTTTTTTTATTTTGGCAGGCCGCGATTCCTCCTTTGGGGAGAAGATTTATTTGAATTTGACTATTGATGACCTGGCTTACTTAAGGAACTTGTGTTTAGAATGCTCTAGTGGATTGATCAACTGTTGACGACCTGGCCTGTTTATTACAATTACGATTTCGATTGCTGTTACTGATGAGGATGATGATGATGATGATGACGATATAGACTGCCAAATTAAGTGAGGCAGTTATAGCAGATTGTGCCAGTGTTGCGTCTGCCAGGGAGTTGTGGCTTTGGCCGAAAAGGACTGTTGGCCCTTGTGTGGACAACGACGTCCACACATAAACAAATATTGGTTTTGGTGTGTCACGTGTGTGTGGATAAAGAGTTCCACTCATAAACAAATATTGGTTTTGGGGGTGTTAATTTTAAGTGTTAGGGTTTTTTTATTTGAATGGTGATACGGTTTTTGGTATATTTATGAATGTAATGATTTGTTTTACGTGTAATTATTTTGGTTGTTGGTGGTTTATATGTTAAGCTTATTTTGAATGCAGAATTTTTGCTTTTGGTTGCGTTAATATAGTTTTAAGGCTATGTTTTGTTTTCATTTTCCTTCTGTCCAAGAGTCTAGTTTAAAGTAAAGTAAGGGGAAAGTTTGTGTTGTGGGATATTTTGGAAGTAGAGTGATTAAGGGTGTGGGGGGGTTGTGTTTTGTATACATCCCGCTACAACATTATCCACCTGTAGTACTGTACTAATACCGTTCGGGTATTGTAAGTCCCTCATGATCAAGGAAAACCATCTGGGTGTTGAGGGAGTACTCAGCCTCAACAGATTATCATGGTCTCAACAATCGTCTGCGATAGGAAACACAGAGTATGTTAGAAAACATATGTACTACTGTATAGTTGTATACAGTCGTTTGCCGGCAGTCACAGCCGGTATTGGGATAGTACCTGACGGTGCTAACCGAAAGAGAGAGAAATATTAAGGAAGGAGAATTTCCTACTATTATGAATGAACATAACTGCAGGAAGTGTAGGGGGACTATAATTACGCCTACTGTCTCCCTACCAGAATGAAAGTTCCAATGGAAGGGGAAAGAATCTATCAGATTCTGGCTCCCACCCATCCACAAAAGGTCTGTTGCCGGCAATGAAATCGGCGGCAAGGAATGTGGATGGCAGCTCAAGAGAGAGCTGAGGACTTTCCAAAGTATGTTAGGTTTTCCACCGGAAGCCGTCAGAAGCCATCTCAATCTTCCCCCAATTTTATCAACTTCCTGTGAAGGAAGGGAGTCAGGGGGAAGGTGGCAGAGATGACGGAACTAACTGCCGCCGGCAGGATACCAGCCACTAACGCAATCATCCTGGCTAGGCAGGGTGATTGTCAGAATACCGGTGAAAGAATCTTGTGACGGCATATCGTCACTAAAGGACAAAGGGGGGGGGGGGGATGGGTTGAGTGTCTTACAGTTCATTGTTATCAGAGGTGGCGGTAGGTATGCACCTTCCTCAAAACAATGAGCTGGGGAAGCATGGCTTCCTGTGCTGACGACATTGTCGTCTGCAAGACAAGGGCACCCTGAGTATGTCACTATCTGAATCAAAGCCGGAGGCAGTAAGAACATCGTTCTACTCGGCGGCAATGGAGAGAGACAGTGGCTGCCGCCTATGTCAGTGGTGTCACTCGGGGAAGGAGGAATTGTTTAGCCTCTTCTCTCCGAGAGAGAAAAATTATCGTAACTTATCTGGAATTCCATAGATTCGAGAGAATATAATATCTCATCAGAATCGAAAAAAACGATAAAGATTGAGGCTAAACAAGGGAAATGACTGTACTAACGTGTAAATGAGCAAAGATAATTTGCTCCGGCAGGAACCCAGGCTAAGGTGATCGAGTACCACCGGGATTCCAGCCCGAATACGTTCGGTAAAGTCACATGAAACTAAGAGTTGAGTTTCATGCATGCCATATCACATCTTATATAAATTGCATATACATATATATATATGTATATATATATATATATATAAATGTGTATATATACATATATATACGTATATATGTATATATATGTATATATACATTACAAGATTACCAGAGGGAAGCCCTAGGGCTAGGGATGAAGAGAGCATATAGGGGTCCTGTCATAAGGTTAGGTTAGCAAGGCACTCAAGATAACCTGAAGGCGAAAAACACTTGCATCACTGTCAATGGTATTGTAAAATAATGCCAAAATCTTCATAACTAACACTAGGATCACTGGAATATCATGCATTAACACTGGTATAGGCTCACTGGCCTAGGGGCTAATCAAAGCCTACTGGTATGGGGTCAGCGAAGACCCTAATTAATGCGTCAAAAACACGATATAAAGTTCCTAGCTATGAAGACTAAATAACTAATAGCGCTGATTAGTAATTTATATACCGGTAAGGCTGTTGCGGCTAACTAAATAAGGCATGCAAGCAACAGCAGCGTCATAAAATGGCGCTGACCGGTCTGGCAAAGCTCTGCCACAATTATGCAAATATCTCGAAAAGTAAGATTTACTTTAAGGCCAGAGCTTATTTAAACAATACTTTAACCTTTGTACTCAACTTTCCAGAAGAAGGTGAAGCTGACGAGGATGCAAGTAGATAAAGTCGCACAAAGGGAAAAATACGTCCAATCGAGCGAGCTACTAGCAAAGGAATGAGGACGGATGTGACGTCATCAAAAGCAATGGCGTCCGTCTGTTTACATCGCGAGTACCGATATCGCCACATCTAGATCGGCTGCGGCTCAGCTCCCAGCCACTCCCTGTCCGCCATATTGAAGCGTTAACTCTATATGGGGTGCAGATAGCTATGTGGCACGTCTATACATGCGTGTCCCCTGTTGTTACACGATGTCTTAAGGGGAAACCTTTAGGATACTCGCTCCAGAAGTTAGAATTCTGTGATAACCTGTGGTTTAATTCTCTGGGAAAATCCTAGTAGTGATTACCCAAGGAAGCTACCAAAAAGGATCCTTCCATCAGGACGCCATGGCTTGAGCCCAAAAATATGTATATATATATATATATATATATATATATATATATATATATACATTTATACATATATATATATATATACATATATATACATATATGTACATATATATATATACTGTATATACATATATATATATATATATATATATATATATATATATATATGTATATCTATACACACATATATATACATATATATACATATATACTGTATATACATATATATACATATATATATATATATATATATATATATATAGGCTATATATATATATTTATATATACACACATATATATATATATATATACATATATGTATACATATATATACATATATATACATATATATATATATATATATATATATATATATATACATATATATATACATATATATACACATATATACATATATATATATACATATAAATATATATATATACATATATATATACATATATATATATATATATATATATATATATATATATATATATATATATATATATATATATATATATATATATATATATATATATATATATATATATATATATATATATATATATATATATATATATATATATACATATATATACATATATATATACATATATATATGTATATATATATATATATATATATATATATATATATATATATATATATATACATATATACATATATATGTGTGTATAGATATATATATATATGTACATATATATATATATATATATATATATATATATATATATATATATATATATATATATATATATATATGCATAATATATATACATATATACAGTACATATATATATATATATATATATATATATATATATATATATATATATATATATATATATATATATATATATATATATACCACAACCCACCACTCGCTCGCGCCCCAACGAACGACTTCTAAAGCAACTTACTACTTCCCATCCGCCACAGTTTTGCTACTACCACTTCAGATTCTTGGCAACCGCGAAGAAATGTGCCAAGGATTGTCAGTGGCCAAAAAATGTGTAAGTAGGCCATCATTCGTGGCGGTGGCTTCCCGTGTTTCTAATCTTTTCTTTTTACATGATGCAGGAATGGGTGTGCGATTTTTGGTAGACATGGGGCTTGTCATTCTCTTTTGCCAAGGGAACTCTTCAGGACACGACGTAGTCTGTCTACGTCTGCCGACGTCCGCTTGGTAGCTGCCAACGTATCTGCGATACCCACCTACGGTTACGAGAACCTCACATTATCGTTCAGAAATGGTAAATTTAATTGGAAGTTTCTCGTTGCTGACGTCACATTGCCAATCCTCGGTGCTGATTCCCTCTCTCATTTCCACCTTCTGGTCGATGTCGCCGACCGACGATTGGTCAACACAGACTCGTACTTGTCGACACCTCTTCAACCCGCCCCCTCCAACCTCGCTCTTCATATCAGCGCACCCACGGATGCCTACGCCCACCTCCTCATGTCCTACCCGGAAGTTTTCCGTCCAGAACTTCGCCAAATGCCTACGGCCCCTGCCAAGCACGGTATTTATCACCATATCAAGAGGACGGGACCCCTAGTCTTCGCAAAACTCAGACGTCTGGCACCGGAACGATTGTCAGCCGCCAAACAGATGTTCGCCGAAATGGAGGAAATGGGCCTTTGCCAAAAGGCCTCCAGCCCATAGTCGTCACCCTTACACATCGTTCTGAAGAAAGTTGGCTCCCTCTGTCCGTGCGGGGATTACAGGCGCCTGAACATGCAAACAGAACCGGATCACTACCCCCTCCCAAACATCACCGACGTGACCTCCTACCTGCACAATGCGAAGGTTTTCTCTACGCTCAACCTCCTGTAGGGGTATTATCAGGTGCCTATGAACCCAGGAGACATCCCCAAGACCGCCATCACCACTCCGTTTGGTACATACACCTTCAATTACTCTTGTTTTGGCCTTCGTAATGCCGGGACCACGTTTCAACGTCTCATGGATGGCATCTTAGGGGACCTCCCTTTCTGTGTATGTTATGTGGATGACATACTTGTGTTCTCCTCCTCAAAAGAGGAACACCTCCGTCACCTGCACATCGTGCTCGACCGCCTGCAACAAAACGACCTTGTAGTCCGGTACGACAAGTGTACCTTTGGCGCCAACGTAGTGTCGTTCTAAAGGAGTCCATCCCCTCCCTGAAAAAGTAGCAGCCATTCAGGACTTCCCCGCGCCCTCGATCGTTAAAGCTCTGCAGGAATTCTTGGGAATGATCAACTATTATCACCGTTTTCTGCCAGCCATTACCGCCACTCCTGCTCCCCTCTACGCCTCCCTCTAGGGCAAGCCAAAGGACCTGAAGTGGGGTCCCCTTCAAGAAGCAGCCTTCTGCAATGCAAAGAAGGCCCTATCAACCGTGCGGCTCTCACTTTTCTTATCCCACATGCCCCTCTCCTTCTCTACACCGATGCCAGCGACGTTGCTATTGGTGCAGTACTCGAGCAGGTGGTCAACGGCTCGCCCCGCCCATTGGCCTTCTTCAGCAGGAAACTTTCCAAGGCAGAATCAGGTTATTCTACCTTCGATCGCGAATTGCTGGTGGTGCACATGGCTGTCCGTCACTTTCACCATTTCTTAGAAGGTACTCCCTTCGTCATTCGCACAGACCACATGCCTCTGGTGCATGCCTTCACTCGACAGTCTGACGCCTGGTCCGCCCGTCAAGGCCGACATCTCTCCGCCGTGGCTGAATGCAATTGCATCCTTCAATACGTCCCTCGGAAAATGAATCCCGTTGCCGATGCCCTGTCAAGAAACACGTTGGCTGCCGTTCAACTGGGATGGGATTACAACGCCCTGGCTGAAGCCCAACGATAGGATCCAAAGTATCAAGCATGTAAGACATCCTGCACGTCCTTCCGTTGGAAAGACTTCCCCTTCGAAGACTCCAACACCACCCTCCTCTGTGACGTCAGTATTGGTAGACCGTGACCTTGGATTCCTGCTCCCATGCGCCGACAGGTGTTTGATTTCATTCACGGCCTTTTACATCCCTTGTGCCGTTCTACCGCACAGCTGCTGAAGACGAAGTTCATTTGGCACGGCATCTCTAACAATGCTAAGGATTGGGTCTGCGCCTGTACTCCCTGCCAAACTTCCAAAGTACATCGACACACGGATTCAAGAGTGGGCACCTTTCCTCAACCTCAGCGTCGTTTCGCACACATTCAAGTCAACGTTGTAGGCCCCCTACCCACAGCACAAGTACATCGTTACCTGTTTACCGTCATCGACCGCTCCACTCGTTGGCCTGAAGCCATTCCCATGGAAACTGCAACGTCCGCCTCATGTACATCTGCCTTACTCTCAGGATGGATTGCAAGATTTGGTATCCCTGAGCATGTTACTTCTGACAGGGGTACCACTTTCACCTCTCAATTGTGGACATAATTAGCGAATCTCCTGGGCATCACTCTACATCAGACAATGGCCTACAACCCCGCTACCAATGGAATGGTTGAACATTTTTATTGCAACCTCAAAGCAGCTTTGATGTTCCGCTGCAAGGATTCCAACTGGTTTACTCAGCTTCCCTGGGTCCTCCTGGGACTAAGGACCACTCCTAAAGATGCCCTCGACGTCTCGGCAGCTGAAATGGTGTATGGCGACCCGTTGGTCGTCCCTGCTGAATTTTTTCCTTCTACAACCTCCTCCGACGATTTCCAGTGCATACGTCACGTCGTGGGAAAATTTACACCATGCCGCCAGACTTACAAGCGAAGCATCACAAACCGACAGACTTGCATTCTGCAATGCACGTTTTCCTGCGCAACGACACTAGCAAGCCACCACTAACGCCTCCTTACACGGGCCCTTTCCTTGTGATTCGACGCAGTCCGAAAGCATTCCTACTAAACATTCGTGGCAAAGAAGACTGAGTCTCCATTGATCGTCTAAAACCTGCTTATCTCCTGCCAGATGACCCGCCTACAGTTCGCCTCTCTAGATCAGGGCGCCCTATTTAACATGTACAGTATGTAATTTTTAGGGGGGGGGGAGCCATGTACCAACCGTGTGTCACACGGTCGTACATAGTTCATTTTGTGTATATATTATGCTTGTATCTTTGCTCTTCCCTCGCACTAAAAAGAACCTGAATAAACATGTCTGTTTTTCTCACCGGTAACGATGTCGATTTTGAACATGAAATTTCCTGTTGCCTTGAGCTTTTGTATATAAAGGAGAGTGTTCTATAATAAACTCCTTCAGTTGCTTTCATTCTGTCTTTGAGTCACAACCTTCTCTCGGCCCGTGACATAAGTCTCTGAAAAAAATATTAAGTTTGAACAAATCTTAGAATAAGACAAATATGTTACGATCTGAAATTTATAATAACTTGACGAACTATTATATCTAAATAAACCTTAACATAAGAGAAGAAATAACGCAATGAAAATAATACAAATACTTGAAATAATTCTGAAATAATACAATGTTCAAGTTTTACTCTTAATGAATAATATTTAACCAGATCACTTTATAAAGCTATCCTGCCTACAAGGCCGTTTACAAAAAACATTGTACAATGCTAACACCCACCCTAATACAATCAATTCAAAATACCCTTTAAGTAGTGCATGACACACGATTTGCTTTGGGGCACAGAGTCACTTAGGAGAGAACACACTAAAACGCACTGAACACTTTCGAATACACTTGGTTACCGGCATTATTGAGAGAGAGAGTGGGGAAGGAGGCTATCTTCTGGCTGCAGTTTTAACTCAATCTCTATGTATGTCTCTGACGCTCTATCACCCAACCTTGGGTTCTTATATATCAAATTTTATCGAAATCCAGAAGCTTCCAGGATTTAATTCTGGTAGCTTGGGGGGTTGTGCTTTGCGCCAAAGTTTCCAACTAAATAAAAAATGTCAAGAGGCAAAATCAAGGGTTTTAGACAACTCTCAGACACACCTCAATGCACCCGCGAGACATCTTCCCAGCTAGCTCCCCCCACCTATTGTCCCCGAAATAAAAAAAAGATAACCTCCTCTCGCCGGAATTTCACTAACATTCGAAAACACATGGTAAAGACCATTCCAAAGCAAATGTTCTGAAATTCTCTCTCAAACATGATGCAATACATCATAAAACATAAAAGAACATTACCTAAGCCCTTGTTCCTATCTCGCATGAATCCTACAACATTTTGAATTAGACAACGTAAGACTTCATAGCAAACATACGTGAAATAAAAAGTTAACTCTTTACAAAAAATACGTAAATTACATATTTTAACTTGAATAAGAATATAATGAAATTCACGACGAAAGCCCTATGCAATTTACATATAATACTTATATCCACATGAGAGGGGCTCATTTTATGGGCTGGAAATCATTTCTTCCATGCACAAGTGAAAACAATATAGATAAATATAAATAACATTATCAATAATCTACGATATTTACTCTACAATAGACCAGCTTCGTAAGAAATATATATATATATATATATATATATATATATATATATATATATATATATATATATACATATGTATATATGTATATATGTATATATATATATATATATATATATATATATATATATATATATATATATATATATATATATATATATAATTTGGACAACAATGAGATTCCACAAGTCAAGGAAAACAATTTTACCACTTCTCTTTATTCAGTGAAGTCTACAAAGAAGAAAAAACACAAAATAAATGACAAATAAAACTGCACAAAGTAATGACAAAACACAAACTGCATATGGTATAACGAAAATAAAGACAAAATATTTAAATGCAAAGAATAAAATAGATACAACAAAATACAACTTAATAGTGACTAATACAGTAAATATTAATATCACTCACAAAGTCCACCTGACTATATGTAAACAGTTATCCAAATTTAAAACAAGAGTGTATTCACTTATGGACTGTCAGTCAGACCTTGCTACTAAAGACTAAACGTTAAAATATAAACAGCCTGGAAGCAACCACTAGCAAATAGACAGTAACCATATTAATGCTCGTTTAAGGGTAAACAGCATTTACATACACCCAAATCCTTAGAGTAATAAATATTTAAACATCACAAACAACCGTTTGAAAGTTCACCACACTCCCGCCTAGTGGAGACTGCAATGAACCACAATAATTTAAAGGACTTTTGAAACATACATATAGAGACCAAATCAGTTTGGTAAAGGAAATTCTGCCTATTTAATTTTGAGCATCTTTATCTGCCTTAGCTTGGAATCCATGTTGAAGCTCTTGTACCGTAGCAATTAAGCAGAGTTTATGAATGGGTCTCTCCAAGAACCACCTTTCCATTCTCCACTTTTCGAACAGTAACTCTTCGAACAACCCCATCTTTTCCGGGATGAATCCTCTCAACAAGACCGCGCCTCCAGTCCCCAAGGAGCGACACCTCCCTTTAGGCCTGGTTCCAGAAGAAGAACCAAATCACCAACTTGAAGATTCTGTTTGGGATGAAACCATTTCGATCTTTGTACTAGCTAAGGAGGCATATAACGAATCCAAGTCTCCCAAAATATCTGAATTCTCTGTTGAGCTACCACTACCATGCTTCTCAAGTTCACTTCGTTACCGGTATATGGTTGTAGAACTGAAGGTTGCCCGTGAGGAAACAGTAAGTCATTGCCGGTTATAGTTGGGAACTCAAGGGGATCTGGTCCGCTTGGGAAAAGTGGTCGTGAATTAACAAGGTACGTCACCTCTGACAGTATTGTGTGCCATTCCAAAGCACTGAATTTCTTGTGGTGATAATCTGTTACTGCATCTAAACCTCTCCTACAGCTTCTAATCAATGATTCAACAACACCATTCATATGAGAAGCGTGAGGTGTGTTGAATTTCCACTCAAATTTTGTCCCAGGTATTGCAAACTTGCCCTTTATTAGGCTCTCGTTCCAAGAATTTATCCACTTTTGCAATTTCTCTTGAGCCCCTATGAAATTGCGTCCTCTGTCACTTACTGCCAAAACTGGATGGATTCCATGATTACAAGTAAATCTTCTCCAAGCACAGAGAAAATCATCTGAAGACAATGAGTCGACCAGTTCAAGAGATATAACACGAGTGATGGTGCAAGTTATGATCATTATACTTCCTTCAGTGCTTACATTACGAGTTAACTTTATTTTGATAGGGCCAAAGTAATCTAATGCAACTCTGCTAAAGGGGGAGGGGGGTATTGAGCTCACCTCTGAAACTTGGCAGTTCCCCCATCTGTTGGCCCAACAATAGGCAACGTCTGGTTCTGCAAAAACAATACTTGAAAGCAATGTCCTTAAATAATCTTGCTCCTCCAATAATGTAAACTCCACGCTTAAAAGCTAAAGCAATTGTGACTCTATATCCTTGATGACCTGTACATTGATGAATCATCTGAGCGAATGGTTCAGCTAGGGAAGAATTCCTCACCAATAAAACTGGATGCCTCTGCTTGTAGGGTAATTGGAGCTTATGTAGTCTGCCTCCAATTCTTAAAATGCCTTTTTCATCCAACTTTGGGTCAAGCTTTTTAATCTGTTTATGATTAACTTCATATTGATTATCTAAAGACTTCTGGCTTGCATAAAATGAAGCCAGTTCTGCTTCTCGTATGTCTTTAGGTTCTAGATGACTTTGATAGTTTTCTGGGTTTTGTTGTAATAGTAAACGGCTGAAGTAAGCAGTTATTCGTACAAGTCTATTCCAGTCTGAAGAGAGTTCTGTAAATCTTTCCTCAAAACTCTTATCAGCTAAAATTCCAACAAATTGGATCCTTTTAAGAGATTCTGGTGTCTACTCTTTAACAATACAACGCTTCTTCTCAAAATCATATGTCGGTTCCCCAAAATCACAATCTTGCGAACTTTTCAGAAGAAAATCAGGACCATTGATCCATCCTTGTAGTTCACTTGGCTTTATTGGCTTGGTTAATGCATCTGCAGGATTCAATTGTGAAAGAACATAGCAAAATTCTTTTGAAAATCCTGGCAAAGCATCCTGAATTTCCTGAACTCTAGTTGACACAAATGGTTTAAAGGATCTAGCAGGAGAGCGAGCCCAGGCCAACACTACTTCTGAATCGGTCCATAATTTCATGGTACTAACCCTGCCAACCACTTGCAAAACAAGCAAGGCAAGTCTAGCCATAACCACAGCAGTAGTAAGCTCAAGACATGGAATAGAACGCTGTTTTAACGGAGCCACTAAAGACTTTGCGATGACGAATTTCAGTTCTGCTCCATGAGAAGTATTCCATTTCAGCCAGATCACAGAACCTAGGGCAGATTCACTGGCATCACTAAATCCATGAAGTTGAGGGTCTCCTAGAGAATCTTCTGGCTTTATCATCCGATCTAGTCTAAATCCAATTAGTTGATTCATTTCATGAACATATCCCTTCCACATTTTGATTTGTTCTTCACTCAATTCATCATCCCAACCAACTCCACTAGCCCATAAATCCTGAAGACAAATCTTGTATCTAATTGTTACAGGAGATAACATACCTGTAGGATCCCACAACTTTGATACCAAACTAGCAATCTTCCACTTTGTTAGTTTTGAAAACTCCTCACTGAATTTGTCTAGCTGAATAGCCATACTATCCGTAGCCTTATCCCATACATGACCCAAAACTCGTTTTTGCTTGTCTTCTGGGCATCGGTCAACAGAGGGGTCATTAGAATGCCATTCTTTTATTCTGAAGGAGCCCTTTCCTAATATCCGATCCACCTGATCCATGGCTGCAATAGCTAATTCACTCTTATCAAATGATTCAATCACATCATCCATGTACATGCAACAGTTAATTAACTGTGCTCCAATAGGTTCCTCCTTCTTGAATGTATCTGCCAAAGTGCGTACAGACATTATAGTTATGTCTGGTGCTAGTTTATCCCCAAAAGGAAGGCGCAGCGCCAGTGACGAATTGGAGAAGATAAATCAAAACGCCATACAAACCGGTGATATCTCTGATCCTTTTCAGCCATAAGTATTTGATTAAACATTTTTTGAACATCGCCTGCAATTCCTATGCTTTTCATTCTCCAGTGAAGAAGGCAGTACAGAAGAGAGTTCAAGAAATCTGGCCCTTTGTAAAATCCATCATTCAAACACAAGCCATTGAACTTGGCAGCAGGATTCCATACGATGCAAACCTTTGTTGATTTGTGTAGTTGATATACAGCATGATGTTGTAAGTACCATCCCTCATCTCTGGATTCCTCTGGATATAATTCCCTGACAAAGCAACTGTCAATTAATTTCTGGATTTCTTTGCTATATTCATCAAAGGTTCGTTCGGCATTCTTAATTAATCTTTTTTCTTGGCTCATAAGTCTTATACCTGCTTAAGGCTTGTTACACTTCAATGCTTCAGGGAAACTGGGCTTCCAAGGCATTTCCACAGTCATGCAACCATCCGCATTAATGTAAAGCTTATTTCGACAATGTTTTATGAACTGAGACTCTGCTATTTCCTTATCTGAGCAAACACACAATGTTGTTGGTTTGACACCACCAGCATCAGATGTATAATTTCTGCAAATCCTCCAAATGACTCAAAAACTGGACCCTTGATGCAGCATGTGGTTTGGGTTTTGGAATATTCTCTCCAAAGATGGTCCACCCCAAAATACTTCTGACGGCAACTGGAGACGATTCAGGAGACACAGAGTCTTTTACGCTCTCAACTGGCATTGTAAGGAAATAATAGTCATAACCAATGATGATATCAATTTCTGTTTCATCTGTGGGTAACATTCCCTTGGCAGCGTTCAGATGAGGATACTCATAAAAAATATCCTCTCCAACTGCAGGACTGTTATGGGCTGGTTTCTCAATTCCAATTGCAATTGCATTGTATGACTTAATTCCATTCACTTGTCTAATTTGGATAGAAAACTTGGCACTGCTTTCCTCAGCAATACCTCCTCCAGCTACTCCATATCGAAACTTGAATGGTTCACCTTGCAAGCCAAAATGCTTGGCTGTGGATAACTTAAGCAATGTTGTATCAGCACCTGTATCAATAAATGCAACCACGCGGAGCCATTTTTTCTCAGCATCTTGCAGTTGTACATACGTTGTAGGGGAGCAGTGTCAATGAATTTTTCCTTCCTGGCTTGAGTTCAAGGTCCCTACTATGTTGAATGTTGCATCTGCATCTGAAGCAACCTCCCGTGCATGACCAATGTTGCACTCAGAAGCACTTCCCGACAGAGTTAGATTCGCGTTCAAAGTAGAAGTACCGCCCGCCCGTGAACTTTCCAACCCAGAAAAAGTCCTTGGCTGAACTTTATTTCAGTATGGTGGGCAGGCTACAAATTGATGATGATAAAGTTGGCAATTTACACAACGTGTCTTATCCGGGCGTGTACAATTGATTGCGTTGTGGTTGGCTCTAAGACAAAAGAAACATCTCTTACTGCTCACAATCATCCTTCGTCTTTCTTCCTTGGTTTTTTTTTATATATAAAGATAGGACATTTAATGATCAAATGAGTTTTATCCATGCAAAAGGGGCAAGCCCTCCCATCATCAACCAATGTAGCCAAGGATTCATCACATTCTGAGCTTTTGTCTCTAAAATAGTTTACAGCTGACTTGTTAGTATTATCACTCAGAGAATGGGGATGTTCTCGACGCTCTCTAGCTTCTGTTTCTCTCCATAGATATGTAATCAACTCTGCTAATGTCTGATTATGACATTTTGATTGCTGCATATATTCGTAATAAATTCCAGAATCGATCTTTCTGCTGGCAATTTCAATTGTCATGAATGAATCCAATTCCCTTTCTTAACCAAGTTCTCTCATTCGCCGAGCAAAATCAGTCAGTCCATCCAAAATCTGTCTCATCTCCCTTGCTGCTGTAGACTTCATTGGTTTCAAGGCTTCTAAACCAAGTAGTACATTTCGTATGATGGCAGATGTTGGTACCTTCTCTTCAAGGTGCCTCCAAGCTTCATTTTCACCATCAACAGAACTGCAATCCACAATAGTATCTTGGACTACTTTTGGTAATGTGTTGCCATTTAACAAGATCATGAGCTTTTCTTTACCATCAGTCATACCAGCTGATTCAAAGTATTGGTCCATTCGAACCCTCCACGACTGAAAGTCTCGGGGTGCTCCATCCCAACACGGTGCATGAAGACCTGGAATTCGAATATCATCCAACTTAGTCGAAAGCTTCTCAATAAGCTTCAACATTTCTTCGTCCTTTGTAGAGTCAGTTGGCGTGTGTTTGCCTAAAAACTCCGAGCGTAGAGAAGACAATATGACAGCTCTTGAGTCCAACTCCTCTGACTGGGTCTCCAGATCACGAGCCCATTCGGTCATATTACCACCTTTGTTATATATTAAATCATTGCAGGATAGAATTTTTTCCATCTGATTCAAAATTTCCTGAAAATTGTTTATTCGTCCCTCCATCATGGATATTCTGCGATTTATTTCAACATTGTCGGTACAGCCGTTTTCAAGGAGTTCCTTTAGCCCATTTTCCCTCGAGTAATTTTAGACTTCAAGTATATCCGAGTTTTCTTTTTCTTTTTCTTTTTTTTCGTAGTCCGCTGCTACAAAGTCCTCCATGGCAGAAGTCGATTTGCGTTTACTTCATTAATTTGGACAACGATGAGATTCCACAAGTCAAGGAAAACCACTTCTACCACTTCTCTTTATTCAGTGAAGTCTACAAAGAAGAAAAAACACAAAATAAATGACAAATAAAACTGCACCAAGTAATGACAAAATACAAACTGCTTATGGTATAACGAAAATAAAGACAAAATATTTAAATGCAAAGAATAAAATAGATACAACTTAATAGTGACTAATACAGTAAATATTAATATCACTCACAAAGTCCACCTGACTATATGTAAACAGTTATCCAAATTTAAAACAAGAGTGTATTCACTTATGGACTGTCAGTCAGACCTTGCTACTAAAGACTAAACGTTAAAATATAAACAGCCTGGAAGCAACCACTAGCAAATAGACAGTAACCATATTAATGCTCGTTTAAGGGAAACAGTATTTATATACACCCAAATCTTTAGAGTAATAAATACTTAAACATCACAAACAACCGTTTGAAAGTCCGCTACAATATATATATATATATATATATATATATATATATATATATATATACACACACATATATATATATATATATATATATATATATATATATATATATATATATATATATATATATATATATATGTGTGTATATATATATATATGTATATATATATATATATATATATATATATATATATATATATATATATATATATAAACATAAATGATAATGATAGGCTTTGTGTGTTGTGTAGGGAGGAAGAGGATACTAAAATGTTTTGCTGTAATAAGTTAATAAAAGTGAGAAACAATGACACAGAGATAGGGAATTTTGAAACACCAACTAAAGATGTAGCCCGGTATATTATAAAGACCTTTGAAGTTAGAAGTAAAAGTATGTAAGCTGTGTAGGAAATTTTTTATGATAATGAATTTTCTGTAAATTGCAGCGCTTTGCACCTACTACGCTTCTTCTAGCAGTGTGCCCACAATTGCAGTGTGTCGTTGTGGAGGGAGCAATGAGGAACTGCAACACCCTCATCCAACATGCAACCCACTCCCGAGATATATGGTAGTAATTATCCCTAAAAATCGGGTATAGAAGAGCATCACCGATTAATATTTGTCCAAGGTGATTTATTAAACGCACTGATACAATACGCATAAACATATTATTATTATTATTATTATTATTATTATTATTATTATTACTTGGAAAAGCAGGATGCTATAAGCCCAGGGGTTCCAACAGGGAAAACAGCCCAGTGAGGAAAGGAAAAAAGGAAAATAAAATATTCTAAGAAGAATAACATTAAAATAAATATCTACTATATGAACTATAAAAAAACATAGCAAAATAAGAGGAAGAGAAATAAGATAAAATAATGTGCTCGAGTGTACCCTCATGCAAGAGAATTCTAATACAAGGCAGTGGAAGACCTTGGTACAGAGGCTATGGCACTACCCAAGAATACAGAATAATGGTTTGATTTTGGAGTATCCTTCTCCTAGAGGAGCTGCTTACCATAGCTAAACAATCTCTCCTACCTTTACCTAGAGGAAAGTGGCCACTGAACAATTACAGTGCAGTAGTTAACCCCTTGGGTGAAGAGGAATTGTATGGCAATCTCAGTGTTGTCAGGTGTATGAAGACAGAGGAGAATATGTAAAGAATAGACCAAGCTATTCAGTGTGTGTGTAGGCAAAGGGAAAATGTACCGTAACCAGAAAGAAGGATCCAATGTAGTACTGTCTGACCAGTCAAAAGACCCCATAACTCTCTAGCGGTAGTATCTCAACGAGTGGCTGGTGCCCTGGGCTACCTACTACATACAAATGTAACAAATAGAGAAAAAAACAATACCTAACACCACATTTCGGATATTCACAAAAATAAATTTAGTAACCTATGAAATGGAGGATGGTACACTTCACTTTTATGACTAAAGATGAGTTTGTTATAAAGAGAAAGAACTGAAATGCATAACCATTACTTTGAATATCACGCATACACATTACATATGTTGCAGCACAAATAACCGATTTTGAGCGAAGCGAAAAATCTATTTTTGGGTGAGATAGCCAAGGCGTCCTGATGGAAGGATCCTTTTTGGTAGCTTCCTTGGGTAATCACTACTAGGATTTTCCCAGAGAATTAAACCACAGGTTATCACAGAATTCTAACTTCTGGAGCGAGTATCCTAAGGGTTTCCCCTTAAGACATCGTGTAACAACAGGGGACACGCATGTATAAACGTGCCACATAGCTATCTGCACCCCATATAGAGTTAACGCTTCAATATGGCGGACAGGGAGTGGCTGGGAGCTGAGCCGCAGCCAATCTAGACGTGGCGATATCGGTACTCGCGATGTAAACAGACGGACGCCATTGCTTTTGATGACGTCACGTCCGTCCTCATTCTGAAAGTCTGGAGCTCGCTCATCACCATGATACAGCGGCGCAGGGCGGGACCTGATAACAGACAGGGTGGGTCCATCAGGACGCCATGGCTATCTCACCCAAAAATAGATTTTTCGCTTCGCTCAAAATCCGTTTTTTGGGCTCAAGCCATGGCGTCCTGATGGAAGAGTACCAGAGAATTAGTGTATCGTGGTAGACTTTTTCCCCTTTATAAGTGAGTGCTAAAACATTGAGCCGAGAGCATAGTGGTCTATACTAGAGCTACCGTGAGGCAGTTGCCTTCCTGCCCCCCTGGCATGGAAGTCCCCACGGGCTATGCTGAGATCAAAGTGGTCATGGGAAGGTTATTCATATAGGCTGAAGGAACAATGAGATCCATAAGATAAGTCAGAGCGATTTGGTATTCGCGTCGAAACAAACTTGAAGAAGTGGTGGTTGTACACTTCGTGCATGGAGTTGACTCATCTTCATAATTGAGTAAGTATTCGCTAAGGAACTTACTTGCTCTATATAAATAAATGCCCGGAGTAAATCCTGGCATTTTCCTTAACCAAGAATAAAGGGTAATAAAACTATGACAATTAGTATATTTCATAGTAAGAAAGGAGCAAGGGAGACGCACAAGTAATAAAATAGACATTTTATTATATAATTGCAGGTAAATCAATACATGTCATGCAATAATTAGTAAAAAACATTTACATTGATAAAAATGTACATAGTCATAAAGGCGTGCTCTTGAGTCTGAAAGGGAAGAATCAAGTATTAGTAGGCACTCGTTCTACGGAACGTTAGTCTTTATGTAACACACGTCATGCACGTGGCATGTAGCACTCATGTGGTAATCTACTATGACATTTCACCTGAGGTAAGAACAGTTAAAGAAAACACAAGGTGGTTTCTGCTTCACTACGTATCACTTGAGGGTCAACATAGGCACCCGACGAGTTAGAGTCCCTAATAACTCACTGTTCTAAGCAGAGTTCAGAGCAGGTTTCATAACACTACCTGCGGCTACCACAAAATGTTTCACTTCGTGCACTTGTTTCGCATAATGTTTAAAGAAAACACGCGAGGATTTCCAGCCTGTATAGTTCTTGAGGCTTTCGAAATCCATACTCTGAAAGAAATTCAGAGACGAAGCGACTTTCCTAGGATCATGACCAGCGGGTGTACTGTCTGGATCCGCTCTGCGAATGAAGTAGGTGATTTTTGCTCTCAATTGTTTCAGTGACAGGTCGCTGCCCGATGTTTCTCCTTTGAAGAGTTGGCCTCCACCAAAGTTTGAAGTTCTATGAAGATAGACCTTAAGGCTCTCTACTGGACATAGAGAGGCATCTTCCTTCAAGGGGCATATCCTCCACGGGCCCCATCGTTTGGTAGGTAATTCGTTCTTTGCGAGAAACGTCGGATCAGGGAAGAGGGAGAGGTCTCCTGAATCGTTGAAAACGATATGTCCCTCTTCTCTAGATAGTGCCACTATTTCGCTGACTCGGGCTCCCGAAGCTAGAGCGAAGAGAAATATAACTTTCTGAGTCAGGTCCTTGAGAGGGCATGAATCATTGTCCAAGTTGGAGGCGAAGTGGAGAACTTTGTCTAGAGACCAAGTGATTGGTCTCGGAGGAGGTGCCGGTCGTAAACGGGCACAGGCCTTCGGTAGTTTGTTGAAGATGTCGCTAGACAGATCTATTTGGAAGGCGTATGACAAAGGTCTAGTCAAGGCCGATTTGCAAGTAGAAATCGTGTTGGCTGCCAAGCCTTGTCCATGAAGGTGAATGAAGAAGGACATGCAAAAATCTATGGTGATTTTCGAGGGGTTCTTTGCCTTGACGAAGGAGACCCATTTCCTCCAAGACGATTCGTATTGCCTTCTCGTGGATTCGGTCTTGTATTCCTCGAGGAAGTCTAGACTCTTCTTCGAAATCCCAAACCTTTTCTTAGCGGCTAGGGTGAGAAAATCATGAGATGAAGGTCCTTGATTTTCGATGATGAAGCGAAGACAGTCGACTTCTGTATTTGCTGGGAGAGAACTGGGTCCGGGAGGGGGATCAGCGTTGGCTGCATCTCCAGGATCAAGGGGTACCAGTTGCTGCGGGGCCACTTGGGAGCCACTAGAGCTGCTGTCCCTTTGAAGGTTCTCAATTTGGAGAGGACTTTCAGCAGAAGATTGGTGGGAGGGAACAGGTAAATCTTGGCCCATCTGTTCCAATCCAAGGTCATGGCGTCCACCGCTTCCGCTTTGGGGTCCTCGTACGGGGCTACATATCGAGGAAGTTGATGGTTGTCGCTCGTTGCGAAGAGGTCGATCTGGAGTTCTGGGACTCTGTGAGAGATGAAGGAGAATGATCTTGCGTCTAGAGACCATTCCGACTCTATCGGGTTTGTCCGAGATAGAGCATCCGCTGTCACATTGCGGAATCCTTGTAGGTGAACTGCAGACAGGTGCCATTTCTTCCTTTCTGCCAGACGGAAGATTGTCAGGAGCACCTGATTTATCTTGGGCGATCTTGAGCCCTGGCGATTGAGACAACGCACTACCACAGAGCTGTCCAGGGTCAGGCGAATGTGTATCGACGGGGGCGGGGAGAGTTTCTTCAGCGTCAGAAGAACCGCCATGGCCTCCAAGATGTTGATGTGAAACGTCTTGGATAGGGGAGACCAAGTGCCTTGAGCCTGTTTTTGGTGGGAGTGACCTCCCCAACCCTCCAACGAAGCGTCCGTATGGATGTTGAGAGATGGAGGTGGGTGTTGGAGAGGAAGGGACCTTTTTAGGGCCCTCGCTTCTGACCACGGCTTTAGAAGAAGTCGAAGTCTGCTTGGGAGCCGTCTCTTGAGGTCTCTTCGAGCGATGGATGCGGAACGTCTCCAGACTCCCGCTGCATCCTTTAGCTGTGCACGGAGCACTGGGTTTGTGATCGAGGCGAACTGTAGAGAGCCTAGAACTTGTTCCTGCTGGCGTCTCGAGATCCGTTTGGATTTTAACAGTCGCTTGACAGACCCTGCTATTTCCTTCCTTTTCTTTGCTGGAATGGAAAGGCGGTGTGACTGAAGATTCCAGTGGATGCCTAACCATTGGAACTTCTGAGCTGGAGATAGGCGAGACTTTTTCGCGTTTATCTGGAATCCCAGGTGTTCGAGAAACTGGGTAACTTTTCTGCAGGATTCTATACAATCCTCGGGCGAGGGCGCCCACACTAGCCAGTCGTCGAGGTAGGCCATCACCTGGACGTTTCGGATGCGGAGCTGTTGTACTACTGCGTCCGCTAGCTTTGTGAATATCCGAGGGGCCACGTTGAGTCCGAAGGGCATGGCCCGGAAGGCATAGCTTTTCCGTTGGAGTCGGAATCCTAGGTAGGAGGAAGCGTGATGGTTCATTGGTATGTGCCAGTATGCGTCCGCCAGGTCTATCAAGACCGTGAAAGACCCTCGAGGCAGGAGGGTTCTGATCTGTTGAAGAGTCAGCATCTTGAACTTGTTGTTCGATATGAATACGTTGAGGGGGGATAAGTCCAGAATGACTCTGAGTCTGTCTGAGTCTTTCTTGGGAACACAAAACAGTCTCCCTTGGAACCTTGTGGACTTCACCCTTCTTATCACCTTCTTGTTCAAGAGGTCTAGCACATATTCTTCCAGGAGGGGGGTTGAACGTTGGAAGAATTGCCGGAAGGTTGGGGGTGGTTGCGCCCAGCTCCAGCCCAGACCTTTCTTGATGATGCTGTGTGCCCAGGAGTCGAAGGTCCAGCGATCCTGGAAGTGGCGGAGTCTTCCTCCCACCGGAAGCACTTCATTGCTTCTGGGGTCCCGAGGACTTGCTGCCTCGGCCGCTAGCTCCCTGTCCTCCTCTGCCTCTGGAGGGCCGGCGAGAGGAATCTCTGCCGGAACCCCTGCCTGAGCTTCTACCCTTGGGACGAAAGGTAGTGGAGTGCTGCTCGAAGGCGGGGTTGAAGGCCGGTGATGAGGACAAAACCGGCTGTGGGACCAACTGAAAGGTCTGTGGCGGCTGAGCGGCCACTTGGGGAGTAGCGGGTGCCGGAAACTGACGTCTGTGCTGACGTTGCTGGGGTCTATGCTTCGACTGCTTCCTCTTAGGCTGAGGACCGTCATCCTGAGAGGGCTTTCTCTTCCTAGACATGCCCCATTTGTTGAGAAGGTTCCTGTTCTCAGATGCGGCCTTGTCTGTGATCTCTTTCACTAGATCAGACGGGAAGAGGTACTTGCCCCAGATGTTGGAGGCAATTAGTTTCCGGGGTTCGTGTCTGACAGTGGCACTGGAGAACACGAATTCTCTGCAGGCTCTACGAGCTCGCATGAAATGGTACAGATCCTTGATTAAGGTTGCCATATGAGATTTGGCAAGGACCATGTAATGGTCAGGGACTCTGGTGTCACCAGCCATTACGTCCATCTGGACCTGGAGAGTGAGAGATGCTGCCAGCCTCTCCTTCGTTTCCTGTTCCCTACGAAGGAGGTGTTCGTTTAGCTTGGGGAGGTCCTCATTAAACTGACGTCCAGCAACGTCAGGATCTAGTTTGCCCACCACGAAGGTGTGTTGCACATCCTTCCAGTGTTTGGTGTCGGGCGGGGTGGCTGCAGAGAAAGGTCTGCATTCCTCCAATGCAGGGCAGGATTTCCCTTCTTCTACAGCCTTAAGGCAGGCAGCGAAGGCCTTTTCCGTGAAGGGTATCACCACTTCATCGGGCGCAACGTAGGTGGGGTACTTCTTGCTCAGAGCCGGAAGTCCAGAGCAGGTAAAGCCTCTGCTCTTAAGCGCTTTGGGAAGCATAGCCTGGGCCTTCGAGAGATCGAACACTATTTTCTCCTTCGGTTCGGTCTCTTCCTTTGAGGATGGTTCTGAACGTAGACGGACGTAACAGTCCGGATACGCCTCAAAGCGGGGGAAGAACTCCACTTCTTCCAGGGGTATGGAACCGATCTTATCGCTGACGAAGATCCTGTCATCAGCGATGACCATATGCTCGGCGAACCGCCACGGATTGTCGCTCGAGCATGCGGGGAGGTCCTTGATGGAGATTTTGCGAGATTCCTTGGAACCTCCCATCGACCGAATGATCTTGTGAGTTTCTTGGAGCTTCTGCTCCATCACGGATTCAATGAGCCGAATCATATCCTGTGCCGTAGGTAGAGGAGTCGTGGTGGAGGACGTAGACGGGAGAGACACTTCCGTCGGTGTAGGAGTAGGAGGGGGGATGGAGGGAGGGGCATCCTCCTTATCGGACTCGGTATATACTACCCGGTCCTCTTCTTCATCATCCTCCCCTTCACCCTGGGCCATAAGGGTTTTCTCGGTGTCCTCCGAGATCTCTGACATGTGTTCATCATGTTCTGAATCCAGGTGACAATCATTCATGGACTGAGCCATGACAGTATCAGGTTCCACTGTGATCTGGACGACGGGGATCTGTTCGACTGGGACCACTGAGTCTGGTGAGGCCTTTGGGAACAGCAAAGACCTCATTTCTTCTGTGGCTAGGTATGGTCCAGTGGCGTTCTTTTGAAAGCCACGTACCCACTTGCGTAGGTTGTCCCGAGCAGTGTCCCGAATCTCCGCTGAGGGAGGATCATAGAATGCTTTCTGTAGGCATTCTTGGCAGACCGAACAGGTGGTGAGGCCCCAGTACTTGAGATCCCCTCTCTTGTGAGCACAAGGGGCGTGTGTCCTACACGCCGTGTGTCCATAGAAGTGTGGCCGACGGACCGCGCAGAAGTCGTGGTCACACTTGACGTACTCCTCCTGTAAAAGAAAGAGACGATGAGTATTGTAGAGTCATAATATGGCTCGTATATAAAGTTAATTATTAACAAGTTAATATTAACATAAGTTAATTGTGATGCACAGAAGGGTGGGTGAAAGGAGACAGACGCATGCCTCGTGTAACCCGCCCGGCTGGTTGCCGTAGCATCAGACAGTCCCAGGTGGCCGTAGGCCTCCATGGAAGGTGTCTTGATAATGGGAATTCCATTTAGAATTACCATATTATAGACTAGGCTTGAAATCTTATCAAGAAAGTCTGGGAATCATGAGATCCTAGTAAGGTTCCGGCAACCAGACGTGCCAATTACACGTAGCGTGCTGGAAAGATGAAACACGCAAGAAGACAGAGTGAAAACTGAACAAAATGTACGATTCCGTACCAGTTTGTCTGCGTTAACAAGCCGTCTAGGTGCGGTTTTTAGGAGCTATCGCTAGTAAAGATAGCTGAGAGAAGGGGTGCAAGGCATCTTGCCGCCTCCGGACGGGTCCGGCATACCCCCGGCACGCCGGAAGCCGCTCGAGCAGAGTTTCTGGCATTCAAGAATGATCATTCTATGGTCAAAAGAAGCCAGGGTGGAGGCAGCCGGTAGCGGCGGCCGCCGGCAAGGAGCGGCGGCCGCCGGCAAGGAGCGGCGGTTCCGGCAGCCGGAGGCAGTCGGAGGGTGACAGGGGTAAGGATAAAGGAGCATAGCCGGGGCCGGGGGCCGGCTGCTAGTGCCGGCACTCCGGGAGGGGTCGGCAGTGTGCCGAGGCTATGAGGGAATGGAGAGGCCACGGCGGTAAGCCGGCGGCCAGCGGCGATCCCCCAGCACTCGGGGGAAGGCGGCAAGGATAAGGAAGTCACCCGTAGCGGCGGTAATGCCGGGGTAGAGGCGGCAAGGGACAAGCACCAAAGATGGAGGTGGGATGGCAAGGCTGTACTAGCCTAGTCAAGACACCTCTGGAAAAGGTACCACCATGATAGAGGTGAATCTATCATCCTAAGCAGGGGCCGCAATGGCCGGGGGCTAAGGCAGTCCAAGAGAGGACAGGGTGTACCCAAAGAAGGGGTGGAGACTCTTCATGTCGACCAAATGATAACTGACTCCATAGCACTATGGAGGGTCTATGTATCAGAGCGGACAACACTGGGAGCACCACGGGGTCCAGCACTCCAGCCTAGGGTGGAGTGTAGGACAGGGGACATATGAAGCCTAACCTACTGGTAGGTTAGGCTAGGCAAGAGATAGGTTGGGGGGGGGAAGGGTCTTCTTATAAGAAAGGATGGGTTATGCACCAGAGCGGCCACCTAGGAAGGGAGATGCTCACCCTAACCTATAGTAGGTGGACCAACTGAAAAACTGTGCACGCGTATATTTCAGCAAGGTACATAAACCAGCCCTCCCAACCTAACCTGGATTAGGGTTGTTAGACCCTAATCAAGGAAGGGAGAAGACGTATCGCAAGGAAAAGGTCAAGGACCGATTCAGCTTAAAGGAGGTGATCCTACCTTTAAGGTCCGCAACACTAAGGGAGGGGTCATTCCCTTAGGTGGGGAGGCGATACAGTACTCTGAGGAGTCTTGTCCTATCACATGTAATAGGATACAAGATTACCAGAGGGAAGCCCTAGGGCTAGGGATGAAGAGAGCATATAGGGGTCCTATCATAAGGTTAGGTTAGCAAGGCACTCAAGATAACCTACCCCCTATATGGTCCCTGAAGGCGAAAAACACTTGCATCACTGTCAATGGTATTGTAAAATAATGCCAAAATCTTCATAACTAACACTAGGATCACTGAAATATCATGCATTAACACTGGTATAGGCTCACTGGCCTAGGGGCTAATCAAAGCCTACTGGTATGGGGTCAGCGAAGACCCTAACTAATGCGTCAAAAACACGATATAAAGTTCCTAGCTATGAAGACTAAATAACTAATAGCGCTGATTAGTAATTTATATACCGGTAAGGCTGTTGCGGCTAACTAAATAAGGCATGCAAGCAACAGCAGCGTCATAAAATGGCGCTGACCGGTCTGGCAAAGCTCTGCCACAATTATGCAAATATCTCGAAAAGTAAGATTTACTTTAAGGCCAGAGCTTATTTAAACAATACTTAAACCTTTGTACTCAACTTTCCAGAAGAAGGTGAAGCTGAAGGTTGAGACATAGCGAGGATGCAAGTAGATAAAGTCGCACAAAGGGAAAAATACGTCCAATCGAGCGAGCTACTAGCAAAGGAATGAGGACGGACGTGACGTCATCAAAAGCAATGGCGTCCGTCTGTTTACATCGCGAGTACCGATATCGCCACGTCTAGATTGGCTGCGGCTCAGCTCCCAGCCACTCCCTGTCCGCCATATTGAAGCGTTAACTCTATATGGGGTGCAGATAGCTATGTGGCACGTTTATACATGCGTGTCCCCTGTTGTTACACGATGTCTTAAGGGGAAACCCTTAGGATACTCGCTCCAGAAGTTAGAATTCTGTGATAACCTGTGGTTTAATTCTCTGGGAAAATCCTAGTAGTGATTACCCAAGGAAGCTACCAAAAAGGATCCTTCCATCAGGACGCCATGGCTTGAGCCCAAAAAGACCACTTTGATGTATCGAGCAATAACATGTCTTCATGTGTAGTCTGGGATGCTGCAACGATTTAATGTTAATAATATGTTCATTTCATCTGTACAGTGAGTGACCTAACAACATGCTTATCGTTTTGCGAGAAATTCTTGCGGAACCAATAGTGTAAAGGGATGCAACTTTTACTTATTAGCCATAATTCAATATTACATCAATTAATAGTCTATCATTAATTTTAAACTTTCCCTATCATGGAACCAAGGAAAACTTGCTGCACCCAAAGTAACATGATACGGAAAACTGTAATTGCACAAAGGAAATAAAAAAACCCCCGCTGAATTTAGATAATAAAAGCATCTGATAAGTATATACATGAAATATGTTAGGAAGCTAATATTAAGATTTGATTTAGTAGTGGCTTGGTGGATTAAGATTTTTCCTGCTCAATTCAAACACGGACCCTTGCTGCAGCTGAATCAGCAGTCATTAAAGGTATTGGGAAAATAAAAAGTCTTTATACAATGTTTTCTGCACATTTTCCAAAAATCTTCAGACACAGACTACCTGCATGAAGAAGTATTATCTGAATATTTTATCGTAAAGTCAAGAAACCAGCTCGTACAATTGGTTTACTTTGAGAATTTCCTGTTTTCATCCCTTTTGTATATTTTTTCTTATGAAAATTTTCTTAACAGTATTTTTCAAAATTGAAAGATACTATCTTCTTATAAGACCTTCAGTTGCACGAATTACTAAGTTCGTTAAAGACAAAATTGTAAACATGGATACTGCACATGAAATTACACTAGAAATCTAAATTATTCTTTGCATGTCTTGTAAAGCTTGAATGTTATTAATTTTGGGTTCATAGGCACCTGATAATACCCCTTCAGGAGGTCGAGCGTAGAGAAAACCTTTGCTTTGTGCAAGTAGGAGGTCACGTCGGCAATGTGTGAGAGGGGGTAGTGATCCGGTTCTGTTTGCATGTTCAGGTGTCTGTAATCCCCGCACGGATGGAGGGAGCCGTCTTTCTTCAGAACGATGTGTAAAGGTGACGACCATGGGCTGGAGGCCTTTTGGCAAAGGCCCATTTCCTCCATTTTGGCAAACATCTGTTTGGTGGCTGCCAATCGTTCCGGTGTCAGACGTCTGATGCGAAGACTAGGGGTCCCGTCGTCTTGATATGGTGATGAATACTGTGCCTGGCAGGAGCCGTGGGCATTTGGCGAAGTTCTGGACGGAAAACTTCCGGGTACGACATGAGGAGGTGGGCGTAGGCATCCGTGTGTGTGCTGATGTGGAGCGCGAGGTTGGAGGGGCCGGGTTGAAGAGGTGTCGACAAGTACGAGTCTACGTTGACCAATCGTCGGTGGGCGACATCGATCAGAAGGTGGAAATGAGAGAGGAAATCCGCGCCGAGGATTAGCAATGTGACGTCAGCAACGAGAAACTTCCAATTAAATTTACCTTTTCCGAACGAAAATGTGAGGTTCTCGTAACCGTAGGTGGGTATCGGGGATCCGTTGGCAACTACCAAGCGGACGTCGGCAGACGTAGACAGACTACATCGTGTCCTGAAGAGTTCCCTTGGCAAAAGAGAACGACAAGCACCCGTGTCTACCAAAGATCGCACACCCGTTCCTGCATCATGTAAAAAGAAAAGATTAGAAACACGGGAGGCCACCGCCACGAGCGATGGCCTACTTACACGTTTTTTGGCCACTGACAATCCTTGGCACATTTCTTCGCGGTTGCCCCGAGTCTGAAGTGGTAGTAGCAAAACTTCGGTGGATAGGAGGTTGCAAGTGGCTGTAGAAGTCGTTGGTTGGGGCGCGAGCGAGTGGTGGCTTTGTTGCCGCTTCGGCACGTCACAGGGTAGGCGTGTATGTCCTACGGCATTCACGTCAGTTTCGGTTGACGTTGAATAGGCGTCCTCTTCGTCAGGGGTGGAGGCGTTGATGGAGGTCTTGAAGTGGCTGTCCATAAGGGCATCGGCTTTGGTCATCTAGTCCTTTTGGGTAAACTATTGATATCAGGTATGGCAACGTGTATAGGTCCAGGTAAACGGCGTATCCAAAGGGCACGAAGTAGGTTCACCTCACAAGGAGCGCCGTCTGCGGCAGGTTGCAGGCGAGCGATACTCGTCATTTTCCTGAGGGTAGGCGAAGCCCTTGGTCCTCCAACGGTTGTTGCGAGAGCTGAAAAAGCTTTGCTATACAGGCAGCTGGCGACGGTGAGTACTGCTGCAGAAGGTATGTTTTGAGGGCGTCATACGCTATTGGGGTGTCTCCTTGTTCACAAAGCCAGTCGGATATTTCCGGGAAGGTGTCCTCGGGTATCGCCGTGAGAACATAATCTGCTTTGGTGGTTGAGCGAGTCACGCCCTTGATGCGAAACTGGACTTCTGCGCGCTGAAACCAAGCAAACGCCTCTTCGCTGGTGAATGATGAAAGTTTCAATGGGGGAGCCGCAGTAATAACTTCTGTAGAGTCCGCTATAGTACCAACGATGGAGGGGTGAGGGGGGGGGGGTTAGAAGGCGGGAGGAGCAAGTTGACTTCCGGGGTCACCAATGTGACGGGCCGAGAGAAGGTTGTGACTCAAAGACAGGATAAGCAACTGAGTGAGTTTATTATAGAACACTCTCTTTATATACAAAAGCTCAATGCAAAAAGAAATTTCATGTTCAAAATCGACACCATTACCGGTGAGAAAAACAGGCATGTTTATTCAGGTTCTTTTTAGTACGAGGGAAGAGCGAAGATACAAGCACAAAATGAACTATGTACGATCGTGTGACACACGGTTGGTACAGAATGGATGCAAAGAGAGTAGCATCATCTGCATATGTATCATCTGTATCAAGGAGACTGAGTGATGTAATTAATGGGAGAGGTTCACACACTACATACTGAATAAATGAGTATCATTGTAGCTACCGAGAATCGCTCTATTGTAAATTGTATATATATATATATATATATATATATATATATATATATATATATATATATATATATACAGTATATATATATATATATATATATATATATATATATATATATATATATATATATGAACAATTTACAATAGAGCGATTCTCGGTGGCCACAATGATACTCATTTATTTAGTATGTAGTGTGTGAACCTCTCTCATTAATTACACCACCCACTCTCCTTGATACAGACCCCTTGAGCTTTTTTTTTCTTTTTTTTTCTTTACAAATATTGATTTGTTGAGGCCTAAGACATGTCTGACTATAGGACTTCTTTGGTCTTTATATGGTTGCAATCCAATTTGTTGACACAAATTTTCTATTAGGTTTAAATCCGGAGACTGAAGGCAAATCTACTCCGAAGATATTGGGATGATCTTTTTTAAGATGTCATTACATTGCCAGCTGTTCAAACTTTCATTCATCTTAACAAGCTCTCCTTGATTAGCCTACTGTCAGCCCCCCATCCCAAAAAGTGATCCGGATTCGGCCACTCATCGGCTGAATATATGTAGCCTATAATAATTATGAAGTAAAAAAGTATGAATAATAGGCTACACTGCATTATCCAATATAGTTTACATTAATCTGCAGTATTCATTAAAATAGGATAAGCCTGCATGTAGGCTAGGCCTACATTATTAGCATGACCACATCAATTGTCTTTTTGGGCTCAAGCCATGGCGTCCTGATGGAAGGTTCCTTTTTGGTAGCTTCCTTGGGTATATCACCACTAAATATTCCCAGAGAATTTAACCACAGGTTATCACAGAATTCTAACTTCTGGAGCGAGTATCCTAAAGGTTTCCCTTTTAAGACATCGTATATCAACAGGGGACGCATGTATTGACGCGCCACATAGCTATCTACACCCCAAACAGAGTTAACACTTCGGTGTGTAGGGGCGGAGAATAGCTGGGGAGCCGTTCCACAGCTAATCTCGTTCGTGGCTACTTTTGGTACTCGAGACGTAAACAAACGGGCGCCATTGCTAAATGACGTCACGTCCGTCCTCATCCTTCTTCTAGTAGCTTGCCTTGCTAAGACGGATTTTCCCTTGTGCATTTTCATCAGCTTGCATCTTTGTTATGTCGCTACCTTCGGCCTCGCCTTCTTCTGGAAAGTTGAGTACAAGGTTCCAGTATTGTTTAAATAAGCTCTGACCGTAAAGTAACTTTTACTTTTCGAGATATTTGATGTTTTGTGGCAGAGCTGTGCCTCGACCGGACCGGCCATTTTATGGCGTCGCTGTTGGTTTTGCATGCCTTATTTAGATAGCCTCAACAGCGTTTTCCGGCCTCATTAACTAATCGATACTATTAGTTATTTAGTCTTCATAGCTAGGAACTTTTATATCGTGTTTTAACGCTCTTTTATCGGTCATCATCTGACCCCATACCAGTTGACTAGTATAGCCCCTAGGCCAGAGCGCCTATATCAGTGTTCATGCATGATATTTATCAGTGATCCTAGGTTTATTTATGAAGATAGTGGCATTATTTTACAATACTATTGACTGTGATGCAAGTGTTTTCGCCTTCAGGGACCATATAGGGGACAGGTTAGATAGTGTATCTTTCTAACCTAACCTACCAGTAGGACCCCTATATGCTTCCTTCATCCCCTGCCTTAGGGCACCCCCTCTGTGTAGTCTTGCTCCCCCTACCACGTAAGGGGGTCAAGCTCTTATCAGAGTACCATATCGCTTCTCTGTCCTCCCTAAGGGAATGATCCCCCTTAGGGTTGCGTCCGAGAATGAGGAACGGCTAGTCCTTCCTCTATTGCTGGGGCTAGGTCTCCGACCTTTCCTGCAATAGCGATACGTCTTCCATCCTTCCTAGTTCAGGGTGTGACATCCCTGCTCTAGGTTAGGTTTTGGAGAGGTTAGTTCTGTACCTTGCTGAAACGATACCCATGCACCGTTTTCAGACAGGCTACCTTACCTTAGGCTAGGGAGTGTCCTCCCTTCCTTGGTGGCCGCTCTGGTACAGAACCCCCTCCACAGAAGACCCTTCTCTTCTCCCCTCCCCACCTATCTCTTGTATGGCCTAGCCTATGCTTAGGTTAGTCTTTACCCATCTGTCCCCTGTCCTACAACTCCTCCCTCTGGTGGAGTGGTAGGGCTACCTTGAGCTCCTGTGTGCAGTCCGCTCTGGTACATATACCCTTCATAGTGTCCTATGGGGTTAGCCACTAGATGCGTTCTGTCTATAGGGGTTCTCCCCCCTCTTGAGTGTTCCCTGCCCTCCCTTGGGCTCCCTTAGCTCCCGGTCGTCTGCGGCCCCCGCTAATGGGTGATAGGGCTAGCCTCTATCATGGGTACACCCACTCAGGTGGGATGTCTTGGGGTCCGTGGCCGGACCCCTACATCCCCCCTTCTGTCTCTTTCTCTATCCGGGTGCCGGTCCCTTGCCGCCTCTACTGTCGGTGATACCCACCTCCTACCTTGGTGACTTCCCCCCTTTCCCTCTGCGCCGCCAGTCCCCGCGTGCCGGGGGATTTCCGCCTGCCGCCGGGGCCTAGCCGATGGCCTTCCCTCCTTCCTCATAGCCTCAGTCGTCCGTCCACCGGCCGGCCCTCGGAGTGCCGGCAGTGGATGCCGGCACTCCGGTTCCGCTATAACCATCCTTGTCCCTGTCACCAAGCCGGCTACCTCCGGCTGCCGGAGCCGCCGCTCCCTGCCGGCGTGCCGCCGCAGTGCCGGCGGCCGCCACCCTGGTATTACTCTTGACTTCTATATTGTCTTCTTTAATGCCAGAAACTCTGCTGGAGCGGCCTCCGGCGTGCCGGCGGTCTGCCGGAGCCTTCCGGAGGCGTCAAGACGACTTGCACCCCCTTCTACTAGCTATCATCTGATGTTGATAGCCCTACATCGCAACCAGATGACTTGATTACGTAAATGGATTGGTATTATCTTACCGTTCTATTAGTAACCATGCTGTCTTCTTGCATATCACAGATTTCCAGCATGCTGTGTGTATCTTAGCACGGCTGGTTGTCGGAAACCGTTACCCTATGGGATCTTCTAGTTCCCAATTCTAGTGTCTGAGTGGCCTCAGTCCTAGCCTTATACCCTTGACAATTTCCAATAGAATTCACACTGCCCTACGGGCATTCCATGTTGAACTCTATCCTGTGCCTTCGGTCACAGCAGATTGTCTATGGATGAAGGCCACGGTAACCAGCCGGGCGAGTTACACGGAGTATGTATATATCTCCTTTCCGCCCATTTTCTGTGCATCACACTTAATGTTAAGTTAAAATTAATCAATTAATATTTAACTTTAGTTTAAGAGTCATCCTTATGACTCCCCCATACTCATGTTCTCTTTCTCTTACAGGAGGAGCAACTGAAGTGCGACCACAGCTTCTGTGCAGTGAAGCGCCCGCACTTTTATGGACACACGGCGTGTAGGACCCACGCCCCTTGTGCCAACAAGAAAGGGGATCTAAAGTTCTGGGACCCGCAGAACTGTACGGTCTGCCAGGATCGCCTGGTCGACACGTTCAACAATCCTCCTTCAGCGGAGGTTAGGGACGCTTCTCGAGAGAAGCTACGCAAGTGGGTGCGTGGCTTCCAGAAGAACGCCACTGGACCGTACCTTGCCACTGAAGACATGAGGGCCTTATTGTTCCCAAAGGCATCCCCAGATTCTGTGGTCCCCAAGGATCAGATCCCCACCGTCCAGATATCGGTGGAACCCGATGTTGTCATGGCCCAGTCCATGCACGAGTGTCGCCTGGATGCCGACAACAAAGAACGTATGTCGGATATTTCGGAGGACACGGAGAGGACCCTCATGGCCCAAGGCGTGGACGATGAAGAGGACCAGGTGGATTACCCCCGCCCCTACTCCTACACCGACAGAAGTGTCTCTCCCGTCTACCTCCGCTACCCCGGACCCCATCCCATCCGCCCAGGAGATGTTCCGTATGATAGAAGCCCTTATGGAACAGAAGCTTCAAGTGACACACGAGTTCATCAGGTCCATGGGAGGTTCCAAAGAATCGAAGAAGATTTCGGTTAAGGACCTCCCGATATGCTCACACGCCAACCCCTGGAGGTATGCTGAGCATATGGTCATCGCAACGGGCAGGATCTTCATCAGCGATAAGATCGGCTCGGTTGCCCTGGAAGAAGTGGAGTTCTTCCCGAGCTTTGAGGCTTACCCGGACTGTTACGTCCGGCTTCGATCCGAACCTGCCTCTAAAGAAGAGACCGAACCTAAGGAGGTGACAGTGTTCGATCTCCCGAAGGCCCAGGCTATGCTAGCCAACGCTTTTAAAAGTAGGGGTTTTACCTGCTCAAAGCTTCCGGCACTGAGCAAGAAGCACCCTACTTATGTTGCACCCGACGACGCAGTCCTTCCCTTTACGGAAAAGGCCTTCGCTGCGTGTCACAAGGCAGTGGAAGAAGGGAAGCCCTGTCCTGCACTGGAGGAGTGCAGACCCTTCTCCATGGTGACTCCCCCCGACGTTCGACACTGGAAGGATATCCAGCATACCTTCGTGGTGGGAAAACTAGATCCTGACGTGGCTGGACGTCAGTTTAATGAAGACCTCCCGAAACTTAATGACCATCTCCTTCGTCGGGAACAAGACACGAAGGAAAGGCTCGCAGCATCCATGTCCCTCCAAGTACAGCTTGACGTCATGGCTGGTGACACCAGAGTCCCCGACCACTACATGGTACTCGCCATATCGCACATGGCGACTCTGGTAAAGGATCTGTACAACTTCATGAAGGCTCGGAGAGCCTGTCGCGAATTCGTGTTCTCAGGTGCCACAGTGAGACACGAACCCCGGAGGCTGATTTCCTCCAACATCTGGGGTAAGCACCTCTTTCCCTCCGACCTTGTGAAAGAGATCACCGACAAGGCCGCCACTGAGAATAGGAACCTTCTCAACAAGTGGGGCATGTTGAAAAAGAGGAAATCCTCTCAGGACGATGGCCCTCAACCTAAGAGGAAATCCTTCAAGCCAAAACCCCAGCAACGTCAACAGAGACGGCAGTTTCCGGGACCCGCTACTCCCCAAGTGGCTGCTCAGCCACAACAGACCTTTCAGCTGGTCACCCAACCGGTTTTGTCCCAGTCACCGGTTTTCACCCCTGCCTTTGAGCAACAGACAACTACCTTTCGTCCCAAAGGTAGAGGCTCAAACAGAGGTGCAGACAGAGACGCATCCCGTCGTCCCTCCAGAGGCAGAGGAGGAAGGGGAGCTAGCGGCCGAGGCAGTAAGCCCTCGGGACACCAGAAGCAATGAAGTGCTTCCGGTGGGAGGAAGACTCCGCCAATTCCAGGATCGTTGGACCTTCGATCCCTGGGCACACAGCATCGTCAAGAAGGGTCTAGGCTGGAGTTGGACTCAACCACCCCCAACCTTCCAGCAATTCTTCCAACAATCAACCCCCCTTCTGGAAGAATATGTCCTAGATCTCTTGAACAAGAAGGTGATAAGGAGGGTAAAGTCAACCAGGTTCCAAGGGAGACTGTTTTGCGTCCCCAAGAAAGACTCCGACAAGTTCATAGCGAACAACAAGTTCAAGATGCTGACTCTTCAACAGATAAGGACCCTTCTGCCTCGAGGTTCTTACACGGTCTCCATAGACCTGGCGGATGCCTACTGGCACGTTCCAATGAACCATCACGCTTCCTCCTACCTAGGATTTCGACTCCAAAGGAAAAGCTACGCCTTCAGGGCCATGCCCTTCGGCCTCAACGTGGCCCCTCGGATCTTCACAAAGCTGGCGGACGCCATAGTACAACAGCTCCGCCTCCGAGACGTCCAGGTGATGGCCTACCTCGACGACTGGCTAGTCTGGGCTCCATCGCCCGAGGATTGTTTAAAATCCTGCAGCAAAGTCACCCAGTTCCTAGAACACCTGGGATTCAAGATAAACGCGAAGAAATTTCGCCTCTCTCCAGCTCAGAAGTTCTAATGGTTAGGAATCCAGTGGAACCTTCAGTCACACCGCCTTTCCATCCCCCAGAAGAAAAGGAAGGAAATAGCAGGGTCTGTCAAGCGACTACTGAAATCCAAACGGATCTCAAGACGCCAGCAGGAACGAGTTCTAGGCTCTCTACAGTTCGCCTCAGTGACAAACCCAGTGCTTCGTGCACAGCTAAAGGATGCCGCGGGAGTCTGGACACGTTCTGCATCCATCGCTCGAAGAGACCTCAAGAGACGGCTCCCAAACAGACTTCGGCTTCTCCTCAAGCCGTGGTCGGAAGTGACGGCCCTGAAAAGGTCCATCCCTCTTCAACACCCACCTCCATCACTCAATATCCACACGGACGCTTCGCTGGAGGGTTGGGGATGTCACTCCCACCAAAAACAGGCTCAAGGCACATGGTCTCCCCTATTCAAGACGTTTCACATCAACATCTTGGAGGCCATGGCGGTCCTTCTAACACTGAAGAAACTCTCCCCGCCTCCCTCGATCCATATTCGTCTAACCCTAGACAACTCGGTGGTAGTTCGATGTCTCAATCGCCAAGGCTCAAGATCGCCCCAGATAAATCAGGTGCTTCTGACAATCTTCCGTCTGGCAGAGAGGAAGAAGTGGCACCTGTCTGCAGTTCACCTACAAGGATTCCGCAACGTGACGGCGGACGCTCTATCCCGGACAAGCCCGATAGAGTCGGAATGGTCTCTAGACGCAAGATCATTCTCCTTCATCTCTCACCAAGTCCCAGAACTTCAGATCGATCTCTTCGCAACGAGCGACAACAATCAACTTCCTCGATATATGGCCCCGTACGAGGACCCCAAGGCAGAGGTAGTGGATGCCATGTCACTGGACTGGAACAGATGGTCCAAGATCTACCTGTTCCCTCCCACCAACCTTCTGCTGAAAGTCCTCTCCAAGCTGAGAACCTTCAAAGGGACAGCGGCCCTAGTGGCTCCCAAGCGGCCCCGGAGCAATTGGTACCCCCTGGTCCTGGAGCTGCAGCCCACACTGATCCCTCTCCCGGGCCCAGTTCTCTCCCAGCAAGTACAGAAGTCGACTGTCTTCGCTTCATCATCGAAAATCAAGGACCTTCATCTCATGATTTTCTCTCCCTAGCCGCGAAGAAAAGGTTTGGGATCTCGAAGAAAAGTCTAGACTTCCTCGAGGAATACAAGACCGAATCCACAAGACGGCAATACGAATCATCTTGGAGAAAATGGGTCTCATTCGTCAAGGCAAAAAATCTTACGGAAATCACCATTGATTTCTGCATGTCCTTCTTTATTCACCTTCATGGACAGGGCTTGGCAGCCAATCGGCCTTGACTAGACCAATGTTGTATGCCTTCCAGATTGATCTGTCTAGTGACATCTTCAATAAACTGCCGAAAGCATGCGCTCGTCTACGCCCAGCACCCCCACCGAAACCGATCTCCTGGTCTTTGGACAAGGTGCTCCATTTCGCCTCCAACTTGGATAATGATTCATGCCCTCTCAAGGATCTGACTCAGAAAGTTATATTTCTTTTTGCTCTTGCTTCAGGAGCCCGAGTCAGCGAAATAGTGGCATTATCGAGAGAAGAGGGTCATATCCTGTTTACTGACTCAGGAGACCTTACCCTCTTCCCGGATCCGACGTTTCTCGCCAAAAAGATGGGGCCCTTGGAGAATATGCCCCCTGAAAGAAGATGCCTCTCTATGCCCAGTAGAGAGCCTCAAGGTCTATCTTCGCAGAACTTCGGACTTTGGTGGGGGCCAGCTCTTCAAAGGAGAAACATCGGGCAGCGACCTGTCACTGAAACAACTAAGAGCGAAAATCACCTACTTCATTCGCAGAGCGGATCCTGACAGTACACCAGCCGGTCACGATCCTAGAAAAGTTGCATCGTCTCTGAATTTCTTTCAGAGTATGGATTTCGAAAGCCTTAAGAGTTTCACAGGCTGGAAGTCCTCGCGTGTTTTCTTCAAACATTATGCGAAACAAGTGCACGAAGTCAAACGTTTTGTGGTAGCCGCAGGTAGTGTTATGAAACCTGCACCTAACTCTGCATAGAACAGTGAGTTACTTGGGACTCTAACTCTTCGGGTGCCTATGTTGACCCTCGAGTGATACGTAGTGATGTCGAAAACACTTAGTGCTTTTCACATAACTGTTCTTATCCCAGGTGAAATGTCATAGTCGTCACACGAGTGCCGCATGCCTAGAGCATGATGTGTTTTATTTTAAAGACTGACGTTCCTCGAGAACGAGTGCCTACTAATAAATTTGAAATTCTCTTTCAGATTCAAGAGCAAGTCTTTCATTACTATGTACATTATAATTTGTTGTAAATTAACTTTACATTTATTGCAATTCATTTATATTTTCTGCAATTGTGAAATAAAATTCTTATTTTATTACTTGTGCGTCTCAATCCGCTCCTACTTATCCTATGAAATACATGTCTGTCATAGTTTTATTATCCCCTTCCTCTTATGGTTGATGAAGATACTAAGGTCTCAACCCTTATTATATATTCACCTGTGCAATGTAATATTCCAATACGAATACTTACTCTCTTCATACCTTAGAGACGAGACACTTCTCCATTAACATACAGTGCCTAACCACCACTTGTCTGCCTTTGAGAATGTTCCTATATGAATGCCAACCAATCAGTCTTGTCTCCAAGTTCTTCAGGTTCTTCTAACAAGGTGAATAGCCCTTCGATAACCACTTTGATCTCGGCATGGCCCGTGGGAACTTCACTGCCAGGGGGGCAGAAAGGCCTCTTCCCTACGGTTCTTCTATTAAGATTACTATGCTACCCTGTTCAAAGCCCTTGGCACTTACTCAAACAGGGGAAAATCTACCACGATACATTGATTCTCTGGTATTCTTCCATCAGGACGCCATGGCTTGAGCCCAAAAAACGGATTTTGAGCGAAGCGAAAAATCTATTTTTGAGTGAGATAGCCATGGCGTCCTGATGGACCCTCCCTGTTACTTCGTCCAGTTTTTCAGGTCCCACCCTGCTCTGCTGTATCATGGCGATCGGCAAGCAACTGGCTTCAGGATGAGGACGGACGTGACGTCATTTAGCAATGGCGCCCGTTTGTTTACGTCTCGAGTACCAAAAGTAGCCACGAACGAGATTAGCTGTGGAACGGCTCCCCAGCTATTCTCCGCCCCTACACACCGAAGTGTTAACTCTGTTTGGGGTGTAGATAGCTATGTGGCGCGTTAATACATGCGTCCCCTGTTGATATACGATGTCTTAAAAGGGAAACCTTTAGGATACTCGCTCCAGAAGTTAGAATTCTGTGATAACCTGTGGTTAAATTCTCTGGGAATATTTAGTAGTGATATACCCAAGGAAGCTACCAAAAAGGAACCTTCCATCAGGACGCCATGGCTATCTCACCCAAAAATAGATTTTTCGCTTCGCTCAAAATCCGTTTATCGGGCATAATATTACCGGTGCTTATGACTGTCTGTATCAATCTTAAATAATAACGAGAAAAGGCATTATCAAAAATGTCTGTATTAGTATTGCATGGAATTTAATCAAACATTGATCATTGATCAATGTATAGGTCTAAAGGCCCCTACACACGATCAATTTTTTTCGTCAATTAATTGATATTTATTGACGTCAATGAATTGATGGAGAAATTGACCGTGTGTAGGGGACGTTGATATCAATTTGATTGAAACAATTTCATTGAATCAATTTATTGAGAGATAAAAGACCCTTTGATATTTATTGATGGGTCTTCAATAAAATTTCGTCCAAAGCAAGCACTATTCCTAGAGCCACAGATGCTTTCATCTCGAAGTTATGAATCAAACTGAAAATTGAAGTAAAATCATTGACCGTGTGTAGGCACAGCGATTTCCTCAATTTCATCGTCGTCAATAAATTGATATCAATTAATTGACGAAAAAATTGACCGTGTGTATAAGAAATTAAAACGAATGAGAAACTTGAGGAGGATTTACACATTTATGAAGCTCACCTTGTAGGCTGATTATTTGTCGACGAGATTGAAGACTACTAGGTTTCTTTTCTTTCTTCCACCTTATCCATATGCATACGATTGTCCTGTCAATTACAAGCTCTCGATGTCACTTACTGAAACGCTGACCTCATAACTAGGCTAATAATCAATAACCTTGAAGATAAGGAGCTGTAGCCTAAGCTTCTCTGTTGTTCATGTTAGATGATAGACCTACTCGGTAACAGTTGCCAGTTGACTTTTGCCGCCCATCGTCGTGAGATTGTATAATAAGACGAGGATATATTTTTCGGTTTTTGTAATTATACAGCGCATTTTTGCAACAATGATATGAGTTAATTACATATTTTTATTCTTGTAATTTTCACAAAATTAACGCCGCCTTGTTTTTTTTGGTCAATTCTGCTTTATATATTATTCTCACTTTAGTTTCTTCATTGACTATGATCTAGCGCTCTTAAAGATTTTTGTCTAAACTCGTCCTAGCTCGAAAACAATGGATTTTTTTTTATATATATATTGATTTCATTCAATTAATTTTCGATATCTTTCATTTGTATGGTGAATAATGATGCTGTAATGATAACCGTCATTTTTCTTATGTATATCAAAAGAACAAAATATTATTTTCTATACAAAATATATTGGAAAGTTTCGAAATATCTTTAAGTGCAGTTATAAGTTTTTATCGTTAGAGAATGGCAAGTTTATTTTTCCACTGTAGCTTTGTACAATCACATAATACAAGGAGTCGGTGCTGCTTTCGTATTTAAGAATTAATCACCGCTTTAAAAGTCAATGATAACCAGGATAATTTCTTTAGAAAGAAACTGCATGGTTACTAATTAGCGAAGACTGAGATTGAAATTAATCAGGATTTGATAAAGGGAATCGAGAAAAAGCAGTAGGTGATCTCAGAAATTAAGAAGAAAGTTGAAAAACGGTAATTAGCGATACACCAGACTTTGTCAAAAGTGAATTTTTTTAGAGAAATTATTCGGCTGTTGCTCATATAGTTTTCAATTAAAATTTTATGAATTTTATAAGTATACGATCGTGAAAAATATCAATGTTTTATCGATTGCACTTTAGAAACGGAAACAATGCGAAATAGGAGTCAAGGGTACCTGACACTTGCACGCATTCGTGGCACGCACTGGCACGCATTGATGCGCGAACTCGCGTGAACGAGTCGTGAAAATGTCGTGAACAGTGCTGGAACTCGTGTGCCAGTGCGTGCAATGCGTGCCCAGAACTTTGAAATGTTTAAAGTTTGTGGCACGCATTGGCACGCACAAAATAGTCGTGAAATAGTCGTGAACGATGCGCCAACTGGAGTGAACTGGAGTGAACAGTGCAGGAACTGGCGTGCCAGAGCGTACCAATGCGTGCCATGCTTCCCATTCCACGCATCGTGCACGCCAGTTCACGCATCGTTCACTCCAGTTCCCGCACTGTTCACTCCAGTTCACGATATGTTCGCTCATCGCAGCCTTCCCACTGACATTGTCACGCATTGTACTCCCGCATTGTCTCGCACTGTTCACTCCAGTTCTCGCATCGTTCACTCCAGTTCCCACATCGTTCACTCCGTTTCACGTCAGTTCCCGCCGGTTCACGCTAGTGCCCGCCTACTCACGCTAGTGCCCGCCTACTCCGCCAGTGGAGCTCTCGTGGGATTATCAGGGGGTGGAGCTCTCGTGTGATTAAGTGGATTAGGGGGTATATAAATTGAGGTCCGAGGACACTCCTAGCCATTCCAGAGTTCGCCAGCAAGGAGACAACATGCCTAAACTGAAGCAGCCAAAGGGAAGGGGGATGTAAATGGACGTGATAGAGGAGACTGCAGATCGAGATTCTCCTCATTCATCATTTTCAAGTCTCGATATGGTCATCCCGGAGACACAGCAGGATACAAGCCAGAGCCAGGTATCCAGTGATGATGATTTAAAGAAGAAGCGGGTTCGGATGTCTAAGAAGGACATCCCTGACTACCAGTGGACGGAAGAGACGGAGACTACGTTGGCCGACCTTGTCAAGGAGAACCCCATGCTCTTTGACAAGAAACACAAGGAGTGGATAAACAAGGTGTTGAAGGACAGCAGGTGGGCATATATAGGAAGCCAGCTGGATCCTCCTGCCACTGCTGCCCAGTGCAAAAAACGCTACGAATACTTGAGGACGAGGGTTGGCAAAATTATGAAGAAGGAGAAGAAGAGTGGAGCTGGCCAGGACCAAAGGAGTGGTCGTGATGACTTCCTCATGGACACTTGGTCGTTCCTCATACTGCACATCGTCCGGGGAGAGACAGTCGCCAGTGAGCAGTTTCGTGGCTCCGAAGGAGGTGCCACGACAGCCAGCGATGTCGACGATGATGTGAGGTCGACAGGTTCTCGCAGCCAGGCATCTACCACCACCAGGAAGGACAAGGGGAAGGGGTCCAGCCGAACACTTGACACCTCTCACAGCGACACCTATGTGTCGGAGAGGGATTTCAGCAATATATTGAGGAATGTGAGTATTCATTTTTTTTGACATATGCTATCTGTTGCATTAAAATGCTGTACTAAATTGTTACAATGTTTGTTATATATATATTCATATATGTAATATATAATATATTTTTATAATATTTTTTATGTTTCAGCTTGTGTCGAAAGCTGAATCGTCGACCCCAACGTTCATGGTCCAGCACAAGATTAGATGCTTTATGAATAAAGAGATTGCAGGTACCACAAAATTCAATTGCCACACGTTAGTCTGCACATCATGATGCTATGCATGCCCCCGTCAAGGGCTACAGTGCAATTTTTTATGTACTGGTACTGGATTAAATATGCAAATGATAATCCTGAAGAAAATTATAGTATACATAAAGTATATAAATTGCATGATACAATGTGTAAGCTTGAAACAGGTTTTTATGTTAGCTTCTGGAACACAGCGATTGTTGTCATCCTCATAAAATCTCTTTCATTATTAGTGGAATCAATGACGGAGAGATTGGAAGATTTTTTTAATAAAGGTGTAGAAAAGTCTGGCACAGATGTATCTACAAACGAAAAAGTGCAAAATAGAAAACGTACTGTGCATTGAGATCCTACGGATTTTGGGGGAAGCCCCGAGGTCACCCTCAGTCCAGGAGAGAATTTCCTTGTGAATGGATTTGACTACATTAATTCTTGATTTCTTGGTCGGTGAACTTTAAAAAACGCATTTCAGCATATAGTGAAGTTAATAAGAGGTTTGTTATCCTACGAAGCATCAATCAAATGTCCCAAGAGAGCATCAAAGAAGTTTGTGCAAAACTTACTCAAGTGTACTCACATTATTTAAGTACAGAGTTTTATGATGAAATGGTTCACTTGGCTGTTATGATTCAAGAATGTTAGGTTGACACCAAGGTTACTGAAACTGCCATGTATAATTTGTTAATATAAAGAAATATCAGAGATACTCTCCTAAATAAACAAGTAATACTTTGAAGAATTCACTTGACACTTATGATTTCTAACTGCTGTGGCGAGAGAACATTTTCTCAATCAAAAATATCTAAAAATGATCTTTGTTCAGTGATCGGTCAGACAAGACTTGTCAATTTAACTATCCTCTCCATAGAACATGATATGTTACGGTCTTTCTATGTTGACAATTTTGTCAGAAATTTTGGCGATATCAAAATAAAAAAGTTGTTGGCTTTTTTGGAAAAAAAGAGAAATGAAGAAATGTGAGGTTTTGAAATACTAAAGATGTCCATACAACACTCTCTCTCTCTCTCTCTCTCTCTCTCTCTCTCTCTCTCTCTCTCTCTCTCTCTCTCTCTCTCTCTCTCTGTAAACTGCATGTTTTCTTTGTTTTTATGAATATATGTATATAAATATCAAAATTTTGCCATTCTATTTTTCATTAATTGATAGTTTGTTTTAATTATGTCTTCTTATAAAGCAAATCTGAACAATAAGGCATGTTGCTGCTAATTTAACCACTTTTATCCTAGATTACTGAGATTTGCTACTGTCCATGTTGGTAAAAAAAAATAGATTGGGGTCCTCCCCCAAAAAGACAAAAAACAAATTGTGTCCCAGGCCTCCTACGGGCTAAATCCGGGCCTGATAGGAATCAATAAGTACAGTGCTCCCTCTTTCAAGTAAAATAAAGTAAACCACAATTACATTCGCTTATGGGCTGCCAACGCAAGAACCCGTGTCTTGCATAAAGCAAGGCAATCTTAACAGACAGACAAGTAAAGTGACCTAGATACCGTCCGCGTCATGTTATGCCAACCAACCTACTACCATCTGCCAATTCGTGCACTGCTTTGGCACGGCACTCACTGGCCTGAATATTCAGTGTTCGTGACAGCATCGGTTCATTTTTAGCTTGATTTAAGGTATAGACCCAAGTGCCAATATATCAGAGGCCATATATCTCGTTGCATCTTTGACCCAAAGAAATAAGCTTGAGCGCAAAAACTTCATTAGCTGATTGATATGGATGAAGCTGCTTAAAACGTTTTAGATATGTAATATTTTTATGATAGTTTATATGAAATTTAACGCATATTGATTATAATGCTCTGAATGTTTAAGTATTTCAACGAGCCTATGTTTAAGGGGAAAATTGGTTATCATTTGGTGTTGTGTTGAGTTGCTAAACATAGTAATTTGTAGGATATTTAGATTAAAGGTGTAGCGCAAGGTGAGACACTAAGCATTTTCGAACGGATGTTCATTCAAATAAAACTTAGAAAATAAAGAATATCTGTATATATGGAGGTTAAGAAGATACTTTTATTCTAAATAATGTTCAATAATATAAAATAAGTGTGCATTGTTTAATGTTCCTATGTAATATATTCTTTGTGAAGAAATATCTTCATTCTTCATCTTTATTTTTTTAATATCAAGCTCATGAATTATCTATTCTAGTTACCAATTCCTTTTTCTAGTTGGTCTCTCGCATGATTTACTAGTCATCCTCTCCATTTTCTATCCTATGTATGAATTGAGAACTCTCTTCCCGACCTCACGACAGGTAGACTTCATCGGTAGTAACTACGAAGGCCTACAAGGACGCCTTTTTTTTTTCTTTTTTTTTCTGCTGTTTTGTGAGAGGTGACCGACCTCTCTTTCTCTACAACGAGTAGCGCACGTGGAACATTGAACTAGGTCAAAGTCTTGGGGACACATGGGCTCCTCCCTCATATCGTTAATTCATTTCCTTATTTCCTTTCTATTTTTCCCTGTTGGAGCCCTTGGGCTTATAGCATCTTGCTTTTCCAACTGGGGTTGTAGCTTAGCTAATAATAATAATAATAATAATAATAATAATAATAATAATAATAATAATAATAATAATAATAATATCGACGGAACTCAAAGACGGGTTCAAGGAACTACAATGTAATTGACCTCGGAAAGCAAGCAGTTTGGAGAGCACCCGGATCATTAGCTTCCATAGGCTAACATGTGAGCCAAACTTGCCTTTGATTCCTTTCTTCTTGAAATGGTTTGCTTACTAATATAAAACACACACACACACACACACATATATATATATATATATATATATATATATATATATATATATATATATATATATATATGTGTGTGTGTGTGTGTGTGTGTGTGTGTGTGTGTGTATATATATATATATATATATATATATATATATATATATATATATATATATGTTTATATATTGTTTTCTTCCTTAAGGGATCATGATAGCAAATTATGCAATGTAATTTCTACTCTCAGACGAACATAGCCTATTTGTAAACACCTGATATTATATCATTCTATCCATTCTAGTGTGTAGAATATGTTGATAATCTTAATAATCTCAATAATAATACAAATTCCTATGATAATAATAATAATAATGATAATTTTAATAATAATAATTATAATAATCACAATAATAATTGTTATTTTAAAGATAGGCCTAATGATAATAATAATAATAATAAAAATAATAATAATAATGATAATAATAGTAGTAATAATAATAATAATGATGATTTTAATAATGATAATTATAATAATCACAATAACAGTTACTTTAAAAATAGGCCTAATAATAATAATAATAATAATAATAATAATAATAATTTTAATAATAATTATGATAATTACAATAATAATTGTCATTTTGAAAATAGGCCTAATAATAATAATGATAATAATAATAATATGATAATTTTGATAATTTTAATAATAATAATTATAATAATCACAATAATAATTGTTACTTTAAAGATAGGCCTAATAATAATAATAATAATAATAATAATAATAATATTTTTATTAATTTCAATAGTAATAATAATTTCAATGATTTCGACATTTATAATAATAATAATAATAATAATAATAATAATAATAATAATAATCGTTATGTCGTTGGGTGAAAGAACAGTCAGACTCCCATGGTATATAGGTGTAGGCCTATACTCCTCGAGAACCAGATGATACTGACGTGATTCCAGTTCTGGCTCATTTTATTTTCAATCTTGGGTTACCGTTATCCAACCGCTGTCGGTTCGCAAATTATACGCTAAATATTTGAAATTAATTCGTATAATTCGTAGTATGGATGTGCTAGGTAAGCTATACATTCGATATACATACACTATATATACGCTCCTATTTCGCTATCAGTACGCAATTACCTGTGAGTTGCGAATATAGGCCGAACACAGTGATTAACAGTGGATGTGTTGCGTAGGCCTATGTATGGTGAATGAATATATTACGAACTTCCATCCGCAACCAAAACTTTGTGTATTTCCAAAATCTGGTAGCGGAAGAACCTCCCAGTGCGAATGCATTACAAACATGTGCGGAGCGGAACTATTCAGCATGAATCCCGAATACTGAGTATGTTGGACGAATGCCTAAAAAATTCGTGCATAATTCAGTCAGAATTCACCCACAAGGCCTGTGGGACAAGGCTTTTAGATTATGTTGAAATTTTCTCCCATTTCTATTGGACCTGCATTAATATAATTTCTGTTTTACCTTATACATTAAAAACTCAAATCATAATTGTTTGTTTTTCAATTCATTAACACAATTGTATGTAACTTCAATGTCAAAATCTCTCTTACTCTCTTTTTCTGTATTGAATACGTATATTATAATATCTGTACTTTAGTTGTTCCTTTTCAGGTTATGGAATAAGCAAACTTTTCAAAAATTTTAATATATTGCCAATTTGGCCATCTCCCCTCTCTATGTGAGATTGTTGTAAATTTATGAAGTTGAATTTCTTAATAGATTGGGTATGCATAGATATCCTACCACTAGATGGCGCGAGACCCATATCGGCCAATGATAGCACATACGGGAAAACCGCCGCCATATTGCAACGGGAAAGATGAGCGGTGGATGGCATGGTAATCAATGTAAGTAAATATCGCACTGACAGTTTATCGTAAAATGTGTGCATAGCGCTTTGAGATTTACCTAGCTTCTATTTTAACATTTTACACTGAATAGATATACATCTAAATATTATTATTCATTGTTGTGCATACATACATTCATATTTATAAATATGCATATATAAACGTACATGCCACATAAATACTTGTGGATATACATATATACACGTTATTATATATATATATATATATATATATATATATATATATATATATATATATATATATATGTGTGTGTGTGTGTGTGTGTGTGTGTGTATCACACACACACACATATATATATATATATATATATATATATATATATATATATATATATATATATATAAGCAATGTCAGGTCAAAGCAAAGTCCTTCAAAAAGAAGGTAACCATGCTCACTCCATACAAATGGGAAAAAAACAGGTTAATAGAAGATATATATATATATATACACACACACACACACACACACACACACATATATATATATATATATATATATATGTATATGTATATATATATCCCTTTCTAAGAAGGAATACCTTAACGGTTTGCATATTCCCATAACTTACAAAGCTGTACTAGTCGAGGCCACCCATACTAAGTTGGTTTGTTGTGAGCGATCAAATAGAATTCTCCTACCATCACCAATTTGCAGTGGCCAGCATGGTGATGATGATAATGGCCAAACTCTAGACATGGCCAACGACATGTCTGAAGCCTTTCTTCTGCTGTGGACATGAAACGACTGTTTATTATATATATACTGTATATGTATATATATATATATATATATATATATATATATATATATATATATATATATATGCACCAAACCCTTACTCTTTATTATATAGTGGAGATATAATATAATACATACATACATACATATATATATATATATATATATATATATATATATATATATATATATATATATATATATATATATATTCTTATGAAGCTGGTCTTGATGAAATTAGAATATTTTATTCACCTATTTTATTTGTGTATTTAAGAGATGTATAACCAGCTAGTAAGTTGAGTTTCACTCACTCAGGATTAAGAAATGTATGTAGATTGCATAAGACTTTCATGATTCCTTTAGTTGTATTTTCATTTAGTTTCGTATATGTAAATTTACGTTATTTTAAAGTATGAAATTTTCATTTCACATAGTTTTGCTATGAAGTCTTATATAACCTTGTTAAAAGGTATGTTGTATGAAACAATCGTCAGGGATTGCATCATGTTTCCATGTGGTTGGAAGAGGCATGAAGGTTCTAAACTAAAGTTTAATCTTTTTCTTTAATGTTACGAGAGGAGGTGGGTGGAGTTAGCTGAGAGAGTTGCCTCGCCAAACAATGATAGCACCCCTTCTTCAAATTGCTAAGTTGCCAACCTTGACGTCACTAGACCAAGCCCCCACACTTCCAGACAGTCGAACTGGAATTTTCTGTAATGAATTAAGTTGTTATATATAGAGCCTAGCAATGCATAGGAAGCAGAAGAGATCCAGCCTAACCCTCAGAAGAGCCATCGTCCAACAGTCCTCTCCAGCATCTATTCAGCCACTACGTATCTCTTCTGCAACGTGTATAGTGTTTTCCTCTCCAACGTGCGTAGTGTTTTCACTCAAATGTGAATATTGTTTGTTCAAACATTGGAATTTCTGTAGTTTAAATTATAAGAAGTGCCGTGTATATTTGTGTACCGGTATATTATGAAAATTAATTTTTTATTTTATTGTCACCGAGAAATTAGGTTAAACAGTGAAGTGTATTTATTTAGCTTAACTGTTCGGTAACCTTGTGTGAGCTAAAGGACATAAGAGTAGCAGTTAAGTATATGTAAGTGTAAATTTGATTTATTTTCTATTGTCAAAATCAAATATTTTCATAAATTAATTTCTCGTGAAACAAGTGACTGTCTAATTTTTTTGAAGTGTCTTTCTTTTTGTCTTAGTCTAATGTTTAGTTGAGATTTAATATTTCGAGTGATTTAATTTTGGTGTTAATTTTGAATTGTTAATCTTTTATTGAATATATTTATTTTTGTAAAGTGTGTGTTATTTCGATTACCAATACTTTTCTCATGCTTTGCTCGTTTCTTTGACTAAGAACCGAAGTAAGAGGTTGATTTAAGAATAGTTCCTGTTAAAAGTAAAGTAATCACTTAGTTTTGTGTTTAGTGTAAAGTAAAGAGACCTTTTATATTTTCAGTGCTCTTGTATATTATAGTCTGGGAGTTGTGTATTATTCTCAAAGCTCGGAGGTATTTCTCTTGTATATCAGATGATGCTCGCGAATTTACGTAATTCGCTAGTCAGGTGTGTGTTGTGTGGTGTATGTATGTAAGTATATACTGTATGTAAGTATGCACACGTATTCGTAATATATATATATATATATATATATATATATATATATATATATATATATATATATATATGTGTGTGTGTGCACACACATACTGTATATATGTATATGTATATATATATATATATATATATATATATATATATATATATATGTATGTGTGTGTGTGTGCACACACGCACACACACATACTGTATGTATGTATATGTGTATATATATATATATATATATATATATATATATATACATATGTGTGTGTATTTGTTTGTTTACTCTTTGATGTATCCCTAGATGTCTTGAGTATAATGTAAGTTTGTAGGTGTAGCCAAAGGCAACATAAAATACAGAAAACTAACAATGAACAAAAGTGATAATTCCATCTTGGTTTATGCGTATTTGGGCTCGATTCATGTGGCATCTAGTGATGGTATATTTATGTTGCGTATCTAAGCTAGACTATCACTTAATTAGTTTTTATAAGTAAGCTAATAATGTTATATCAAATAATTCCCAAGTATTTTTATGTGCTGAGAATATTTTTCTTGCATTAAAACTAAATAATCTTAAGGTTGGGACCAAAATCTTGCGTGTTAATATGCCTTAACAATTTCATGTGCTACTTGTTAGCCAAACTATGATAAATCTGTGTTTATCTGTTAATTCTAGATTCTATCTTTGAATATGTGTAGCCTACTTATAAGAAAGCTTGATCCTTTTTTTTATTTGCCCTTAAATCGTGTAAAGTCACAAGTCAATCCTCACCTGATATTTACCACTTCTATATCACAACTATTGTACTCTGCTGGTATAAAAACAGGTGGAAGACCCACCTCGTTATGACCTCGACTTCTCTTTCCTCAGACTAACAGATAAGCAGTTTTACCACATCACCAAAGAGTTGCCAATTACATCTAGACAATCTCTTTTAATATACTTGCTACTTCCATCCCTGCGACCCTGCACATCTGTAGCATGTGCCGTCCTTTCCCTGCTCTTCTCTCCTTGTAGGATGAAAACGAAAGATCAATACAAGAAATTCACAGCAGGGAGACCTTGAGGAATTTGAGGATGAGTGGGAATGGGTTACCAGTAACTTCCAATATGGGTCATATTATTTTGACCAAAGCACAGATGGATTCATATATATTCTTATGAATAGGCATAGGAATAAATCTTAGAACTTTTTGCCCCCGCCAACAAAGTTGGATGGAGGATATGTTTTCGCCCCTGGGTGTGTGTGTGTGTGTGTGTGTGTGTTTGAGTGTGTGTGTTTGTGAACAGCTTCCAGGCCACAATTTTAATCGTATATTAATGAAACTTGCAGGGATTTAGTGTTATATAAAAATGCTGGAAATGATTAAATTTTAGAAGGTCAAGTTCGCAGTCAAGCAAAATGTCCAAATCACGTAAATAGCCATAAGTTTGGATATATTTGCCACAGAGACTTTAAACTTGGTTTACATTTGAGTGTATGGAAATCTACGCCAATTAATACATGTTAAGGTAAAAGGTCAAGGTCAAGGTCGAGCTAAAGATCGAGGAATAAGCATCTGCGGCAGAGTCCTGCTCTAGTTTTTAATGATTTCGTGGTCTTGGTCAAGAACGAATCAAACAGGTATCAGAGTTCTTAAGCCAGCAGCGTTTTTTTCTAGAATCCAAAGGAATGAACTGTCGACAACGACTCAAAGGAAGTAAATACCAGAGAAAGGCAACCGACGCTGATATTTATAATGCCCCACAATGATTAGGGGTCTCAATCAAGGTCAGGAAAGTTAAATATTAAAGGTTTATACTCCAAATCATGAAATAGCATTATGAAAAGTATCTCTTTTAGAGTTGTGACAGAGACTCTGAACTACGATAGTATAATTTCTAATACTTTTGTAACGAATATTCCCCCCCCCACACACACACACATATATATAATATAATATATATATATATATATATATATATATATAT